>NW_026570643.1:0-23700 GCF_019649055.1 Paramacrobiotus metropolitanus | reverse complement strand
GAACATCGCGAACTGATTAAAAAATTACCAAGTACTGAGAATTCAGAGCAATATCACGCATGCTCCTTCCTTGTTTAATAAATTGAGATATAAAATTATAGAAACATTTTATGATGAACGTCGAGTAAAAAAATCGTGAAACATTGGCGTTCCAGCAATTTCTTCCATTAAATCATCTAAAACTAGCAGGCTTGGGACGTCTTTGTCAAAAAATTCTCATCTTCTACGATGGGACTAAGACCTTGGACAAGTTCAATATTTTTTTCGAAATCTTGGAAGGTATCTTGCCAAGTTCCATAAGTACATATACTATCCTAACAGGGTGAGTGAAACCTCCGTCAGATTTCGCAAGAGATTCATTGTAAAGTCGATTTTCCTGACATAGTTGGACCAGAAATATATATCGCGCAGGGAGTTTTAAAGCGGAAATCAAAACTCAGTTTTTTCCATTTTTAATTTCTCCTGATTTTGTTGCTAACTATCGGCCACTTCAATAATAAAACTCGAATACAAAAACTTTCAAATGTTGTTTAAACGATCAAGTTTTTAACTTTTCACACCAGTATATACTTCAGAGGGTTTCAATCTGTTCAATTGGCGTTGAATCTGCAACAGTGATCTCCTCCGAGAACTACACCTTCCAGTGGAAAACGTTTAGCAGTAGTTTTCAGTAACGGAAACCGCAATTTGATCGCTGGAAAAAGCTCAGGTTCGTAGAAAAATGCGACACCTGGTTTTCTTTTTTCAAAATCTGGCTGTACAGCTTATTTAAATTTATTATTTCACTGTAAGCATACGTGCAGACTATATTTGCCACAAAGCGCTCCTTAATAGTCACGTCAATGCAGTTTACCCTCAACATTCTTAAATACTGTTTTAATAGCCTATCTGATTCTTTCTATGGACTTACCATCACTATTACGATCACCTTACCATTCTGGAAGATTTGACAGAATGTATGTGACTGGTCTGCAAGTCTGATGTTAACTGCGTTGAAATTTTTTTACCTTTGTAGCATGTTTCCAAAAAACGTCTAAAACATGCTGAAGATCAACCTTCTCGTTAATTGCACCGCCAGAATAATGTTGTGGATTTCCATGACTGAACGCATTACTTGCAACAGTGTCAGCAAGAAGGCTTTATATACTTCACTGCTGAGACTGTCGCAAATAATAGCGTTTTTCAGCCTTTTTTTTCATAACAAAGGGCTAATAGAAAACCAACAAGAATAACAACAGCAACAATTTTATAGTGTTACAAAACATGAGAAGGGCAGTGAAACAATAATGAGATTTGCGCTTTAAAGCTATCGTCCAAGATTCGAGCCACATCGATGAACCCATGTATGGTAGCTGAACAGAGCGTCGGGCTGAGAAAACCTGATCTGCGCCCGTACTTTTCGTGCACCTTCAAAGTCAATTCCAGGCAAGCGGGGCCATCGAATTTCATTTTCTCCTGTTTGCCTTCAGATGCTGCGTTATCCAGCGAATCTTTCAAATGTCCACTCTTCAGGATCTTTAGCAATTCAGTGATTTCATTGTATCGAATCAGTTCCTTTATTCCATGCTTTGCGCAAGCCCTCAGCATCCGCATTTGCTTTGAACACAAGAAATGCCCGTACTTCTTTAGCATTCAGAACAGGCTAACCACTATTGACTTTGTACACAGTGTAGCCATCATGATCACCAACAACATCTAAAACATTGCGAAATCCATTTCTCTTGAGATATGGTAAAAAACTTGCTCTCAACTTTTTTTTCAGAATGATTTGGAAAGACCAGTCGCGTCGCTTTTATACTCTCAGTTGTGTCTGAGAAAACCAACCGCTTACCCCATTGGTCGTAAATTCCGATCAGACTCCGCCTTTTTCATTACGTCATTCAAAACAAAAAACACTTTATTACATCGATGATTGGCTGAAAAATCAAAATAGATACGCCCATATATACTGTAGGCTCCTACCGATTGGCCAAACCGCACGTGACGTAGCTCGGAAACTCAAAATGTTTTAGAAATGAGAGCGGTGATTGGTTGTAAATAAAGCAACTTTTTCTTTAGAATATTTAAACTCGGAGTTGCACTGAAAAATCTATCATTCGCAAAGGAAAATGGAAAGGACCAATTTCGTGGTTGCTTAGTTGGGGTTTGCTGGGGAATGCTTATGCGTTCCCTTGAAGGCGTATCATGGTATTGTTCTGAGGTTGCGCAGTTGTTCGTTGATACACGAGACTACCGCTCTTATCGTGAGAAGACTGTCTTAACAAACGCGCTGGGTAATGCATTGCTGGATAATGGGGTTATGATGCAGTGTCTGCCGCTCGAGCGTGCGTTGAAGCTTATTACAGCGCACATCCCGTCATACGTTCAGCTTTCGGGAAGCTTAAGGATATAATACATCACCGGAAGTGCAGCAATTACAATACCTTAGACACATTACCGAAAAACATTGTACCGAAAACGTTCCTCAAAGGATACGGCCCAGCGGCGTGGATTCAGCGTACCCACTATACTTTAGACATCAAACAGAGCTAATGATCCGCAACGTACGTAGCGTTGCCGAACTCACGCATCCTACGATGGAAGCTTACGGGCGTGTGAACTTCAAGCCTACGCTATTGCCGTAGCATTACATACTCCTACTTCACTCCCGAACAGTTTCTGGACATGCTAATCACGCTGTGTCCGGCATTAACCTTCAGCTGTATCTTCCGAAACTAGTACATTTGAAAACGCTGCTGTCTCAAGAAACGAGTGTTGTGGTGAAAGCCCTTGGTAATCATTCCGCGGGACTAGAAGCTGTACCTATGGCTATTTACTGCGTACTAAAAGGAACCAGCCTGGCGCCTGAAAATGCTTTTGAAGCGACCATGGCCCTCACTACGGGTCGGTGGATGCACTGACGGAATTGCAACCTTGGCGGGTGCTATTGCCGGAGCTTGGCACGGTCTCAAAAGTATACCGCAGACATGGTTCCAACTGTGTGATGGATACAAAACAGTATTACGCTCGCTGATAAACTCGCCGAACACGCCAGCAACACTCTAACCGATCGCGAAATAGATGATTTCTGCAACTACGGTACCTTAGGATCACGTTTGGAATCGTTCAAAGGATGGCCACATCTGAAACCCTCACCCATGGAACTAGCTGGAGATGGATTTTTTCATTTTGGCGCACATGATTGTGTTCAGTGTTATTACTGCAACTGTGAACTTAAAGATTTTGAGCCTCTCTCTGACCCCCGTTGGGATCATTTATGTAAGACTAGCAACTGTCCTGCCAGCAATGGTCCTGATAATTTATATTTTCATTTGTAAATACCATAAAATAAAATGTCATGAATAAATAAAAGAGGGTGGGGAAAAATAAACCAAAGAAAGGGGAACAACCGGTTCAAACCGGCTCCAAACCGGTTCGACTGAAAACCGGACCGAAACCGAGCCGAACCGGACCGAAACCGAGTTGACCGTAAACTAGCGCTATATCTTCTCCCGACTACAATTTATGCTGCTAGACAGCCTTCCATGGTAAGCCAGAATTTATTTTTATTATCATGTCAATTCATCATTGTTGATGTTTCGTCTGGATTTATGACAGCAAATTGTATACTTTGCTTAACCGCGTGCCGGGTTCCCGCTTTGTTCTGGCTACCCAGAATATTGTTTACCGTATTTCTTTTATTTATTTTAGCTTAAAATAATAGTGCGTAGATATTCCCAATCCACCTTGTTTTGGTGCTTTCCAACAGATTATATGGCATTACTTAACTTTTAAAAATGTGATGATACAATTTTACGATTTTGGTAGTATAATGTCAGCACGCATAATGTCTGTCATGACTGTTGTGCGCATGCGGTCGCGTTTAGCCCGTACACACATACATGCAAGACGTGAAAACGGGCGCGGTTTTGCGTTCGATGTTTGTATGTCAAGGGTGAAAAACGTTGTAAGTAAGTCCGCGTTCGAACTGTGCGCATTTAATACAATGACACCCGGGAATTAAATATTACTGTGCTGCCAGACGGCCCGGGCCGCGGCCCGGGGACATGTCGGGCCGCAGCCCGGATCGGCGCGCGGCCCGGGCCGTGTAAACGACGGCCCGGCCCTCTTGCTCGGGCCGGGCCGATCCAACACTAGTGCCGAGACAGAAATTGAACACCGAGGTGGAACTTAAAAATTCGTTTTAATGCTGTAATGTGGTGTGACGTCGAAAATTTAATTATGAGTTTTCGAGTTTTACTCTGGGTCACTGGATTTACTTTTGGTCCAAACACACACAAATTTGTTGATCTATGCAGGAGACAGTTTACGATTCTTAGTTTGGGCATAGTGTAATTACATATACAAGCCCAACCTCGGCCTTCGACCTCGGTTGGGACAAAGTAGAATTGAATTGTCTAACCGGCGAAAATCCTTAGCCTTCTGTCTAACCGAAGAAATCCGTTTCCCAACTTTTTAACTGGCGAAAATTCCTTCCCCTTTATCTGGCAGGCGAAAAGTCCTACCATTTTGTCTAACCGGAGAAAATTTCTTTGTCTGTCTAACCTGCTAAAATCCCCATCTCTGTGTCAAACCGGCAGAATTCCTTCCCCACTGTCTAACCGGAATAAATCCTCCGCTTTTGTCTGGCCGGCGGAAATTCATACCCCTTTGTCTAACCGGCGAAATTTCTTTCCGCACTTTCTAACTGGCAAATATCTCTACCCGGCGAAAATCTCTTACTTTCTGTATAACCTCCGAAATTCCCTTCTCCTTTGTCTGGCCGGCAAAAATTCCCACACCTTTGTCTAACCGCCAAAAATCCCTTCCGGTGTCTAACCGGCGAAAATCTCATACGTTCTGTCTAACCGGCGAAGGTCCTAGCTTTGTACTGCTTTATAATTAAAATTGTAGGTAACGCTTTTCCGCATTTTGTATTTCAACAATAAATAATTGTAATAAGTTCTGCATTTCTCTCATACACATTTCTGCATTTCCACAATTTCATTCAAATTAGCAGAACGCTAGCGCTACGACACAGTGTTATTTATTAGTCAACGATTTACGTTCGAAAGTTTCGCATTTCCGCGAATCAGCGAAATTTGTTTTGAATGCATTTAGTAATTCGGCGGACGAAAATCGAAAAATTAAAGTCGTTCGACCAAACTAAATAAAACAATCAGTAAATCAGCGAAATTTGTTTCGAACCCGTATCGTAACGCGGAAAGGAAAAAACTGAAAAACGAACCCTTTGAGACAATCATTATTTCAAACATTGTACAAAATTTTGCTTCGAACTTGTATCAGAAAATCGCTGGCAAATTACGCCTTTCAGCAATTTTATATTTCTAAAATGTTTCACAATTCAGCCGCGCGGTATTATGAGCATACTGGTACATATGGCACATGAAGTATTGTACTACATGTATTATTATTCAGCGGTTTTGGTTCGATAACTTCCGCATCTCCGCCAATCCTATGCTAATTTCCATTGATCAGCCATTCAGCGAAATTCGTTTTGTTTCCTGTTTCGTAAGTCGGAGGTCGAAAAGATGGAAAAACAAAAGTTGATGACGCAAACTACTTGCTTTTAGGAATTTTTTGAGCTATCGTGTAAAAATTAGTGTCGAACGGTATAGCAGGAGATGTTGGATAAAAAAACGGCTCAGTTAGCTTTGTATATATAGCAAGGCCACCCTCGGGCTCCGGCCTCGGTTGGCAGAATTGTGGACATAAAATTTTTAAATTCTTCCGATTTTCGGAGGCATATTCTTAAAATAAATACGGCAGCGTTGTATAAGGATAAATCATAATCATAATTGTATATGGTGTAAGACTGGCTGTTCGCTGTGGTTTGCTTTTTTTGTTAACCACACCCAACCCTTGCCACGTGGAACCCGCCAGTTGGTAAGGGTCAAAAATTTTAAAAAATTTACGTATTACCAGAACAAAAAAGCTGTTTTTTTTGTTTGAAAATCTTGCTTGATTAAATGACGAAATTTAAAAAGTTCTATGTTTATCGTAAGTAGATTTATAAATGAGTCTTTCTTTAATACAAAAGATTTCTAAATAGTTACTTCTAAAGCCTTATAAGGTAAGTGAAAAATATAAAAAGCAATACTGACCGCTTAGCTACATGCTCGTAGGTGTTTTTACAGTTTGCAGGAAAGTTCACCTTACGAATTGTTTATACAAATCACTTAGACAGGTGAAATTTCTCTGCAGTCCGTAGTTACATAAATTTGTGCATGTCACTACCCGTAATTGCTATTTAATAACTCGCTTGTTTCTGGTCACCACTAGTAATGAATTGTGCAAACTAGGGTTGTTGATACTAAATGGTAAATGGTATTGTGGTACGGGCCGTACGGCTGATATACCATTTACCAATGGTATATCAGACCGGCATCGGATGGTAAGATTTAATACCAGATATACCAAATAAAGTTTGATATTTCAAATCGCATATGGTATTATCGAAAATCCTTTAAGTAATTTTAAATTTTAAGACTGTAAGACCTAGGAAATCCGGTTTAGGGAGTCGCGAATACACTTTTGCGCTCTGCTCTGCCGGTGTTGCGGTGCTGCACTTCGTGTACGTTATGTACGAGCGACACTGTAACACAGATATAGATATATGCTGTAGGATCTCCTTATTTTCTGCGTCTAGTGCTGATATCGCTCACCGCCTTATGATTCCAATCATTTGCTTCTAACCAGCATATCTGTATCTGATAAAATGAAATTTTTTGTACACTAACCCTGCACTTGAAGGAAATTTGTACGCTATGAGCGGCGCGGTGCTGTATAGCCGGATAAACGTTCAGCCGATTCACGTTCTAACATGCACTAGCTGCAAGCCGTGTATGTGAATGGTGAATGCGGTCGTACAAGTGCATGTGGCTGCACTGTACAAATTTCCTTCAAGTTCAGGGTTAGGATACAGTATATTGCACCCATAAAGAAAAACCGCTGCTCGGACTACAAACTAAATCTTTTCCGTTGCTTTGAGAAGCGGTTGTATCCAAATCAAAGTTATACAACGTCAGATTTAAAATTGAGTCTTGTCAGGGTGGTTTCAAAAGTTCAGCAGTGGTCAGCGAAGTAACTCTCCCCACCCGACAACGTTGAAACTGCACTAGGAGAAGAATTAACAGGTGAAACAAATCTGAGCAATCTCAAATTTGATAACTCTTAATACATTTTGAGCAAGTATTTCACGTTATTTTCAAGCCAAATAATCGATGCAGTTGCTTGAAGTATTGTTTTTGAAACTGTTCTTTAAATGAAACTTCGAATTTGGGATAACGAAGACTATATAAGGTAAAGATGCAAATATTATAGTAAGTGAAAGGTAATTGAGAACAAGTAAGTGCGGCATACTTTAAAATCAATATTGTTACGATCATATTCCTTCCAGGTAGTTGAGCACGAGTGCGGTCATCTGAACACATGTAGAACTGGAAGGGTATCTGCTAATTTTTTTGTACAGAAGAGCGCATTCAAAATTGGGACTACTAAACCCCGCGCAAACTGCGCGGAACAAATCAACGTACTGCACAATTACTGCAAAATTAATGTGGCTTTTAAAAATAAAAATTAAAATAATTTAATTTGACTTGCAAATACTGTAAAGTGTAATGACAAAAGGACAATCAATCCACGGCCCACGCTTCCTTTTTACCTCACTGACAATATCTACTCCGAGCTGTCTGTAAGTTCACAATTCTACCGATAACATTATGTGATGAACATTTACAGTGAAAATAAGTATTCTCGGTCCGTTAAATGGAAAGTCGGGACATCAAAAATATGAACTTTGGTATTCCGGAAACGTTCTGTTTTTTTGTGCAACTTTCTAACAAATTATTTTAGTTTTACCTGATCAGCCACCAAGCAAACTCCGCTCGGTTTTATCCCCAAAATTACTTCTGCTTGCCCCTTTTGCGATTTTTTTAATTTCAGTCGGCCTGGTGATAGCAAAATCAACTGATTCACAACCGCTGTTGTCCTTGCCTTCCATTACTGGTTATAGTTTTTACTTCCCGATTAATAATCATCATGTCTTCAGCCATAACTATTATTTTCAATGCGTAGTCGTTGTTATTTTGATAGTTTATACGCAACATTATAACTACAATTATTTAAAATTTTATTGCAACTGTTGTGACATCCGGTAGTTAATCCAAGGCCCCAAACCGTCTCATTGTGTTTTATACTGTGTAAATGTAATGCATAATCATTTTATAACCAAGCGTCACGTACGATTCTTTTTTTAAAAAGTTCTATAACATTCGAAAAATTTGTTCTCAGAAGGGGTCAGATGATTTTCGGCAACAAAGACAATCGTACCCGCCCGTGGGAGCATTGAATTGAAAACTGTTCAAACCGATTCGGCTGGCAGCTACTTTATCTGCATTCTGCAGATCTTCAGTCCCCGCTTCTCCACAGTGAATGTGAGCCCTTTGAAAATCTTCCTTCAGCCCTTTCATTTACTGACTTTCGACGAAAAATTAATAAGCTCAAAAGCTTCCAAATGACATACGCAAAAGTTCGAATTTAATTTTGTGTACTGTTCAGCGGAGTTGTCGGAGTTGCGTTTCTGGCTGTCTCACAGACTCTCACTCTGTTGGAGACAGTGGTGGCGTGGTTGGCTTTGCAGTGATGGGTTCTTGACTTTTCCCGTAGACTTTGTATGGTATGTTTTTTTAAAATTTTCTTTTAAGTCTCAAATAGTTTGAGAAAACTAACCCGTTTCTGCAAATCTATGATCGCAGCGCTATTGAATGATCTATAGATACCAAAGTTTGGTTGCTAAGGCTTACGTAGAATTCGAAGCGAATCTCGTTGCGATACAGCAACTCCACCTCGCGAGGTGGCTTCGCGTACCGTATCTGTAGGCGTGGCCACTGCATATAGCCACCTCGTGCGGTTGAGCAACGGTACCAAAGCTAGATTCGCTTCAAATTGGAGACGCACCCTAAATGTGTCGCTAGTGACTCGCTAGCTACTACCTGAAGTTTTAAAGTCAGCTGCAGCTTAGACATTAGCGTGTTGCTACTCACAACATGGCAATTAAGCGATCTGGAATCCCACGAGAGAAGTCTACATTCAAAGTACAATTTGCCTTTGCGATTTTTTTATGGGGCAGTGTCATTTGTTTCGTTCCAAAAACTGGCTGAAGAAACTACTGTTGTCTTTTTGTCACGAATCCAGCTGCTAATACAAGTCATGTAGTTCGAGTAAGGAATCCGAATCAATGAAAATCTAAGTCCGGATCTGGTGTTGTTTTCGCCATATCGGGGTATTCGGCAGAAATTGAAATTATTTCTTGTAAAATTTACGGATTTTTCATTTACTTTTTGAATTGTTCAATGGTACGAAGGTTCAGTAACTTTTCTACCGCTTGAAACTTTAAGCGGATTTATTTTTTACGAAAAAAAATTAAATACCACAGCATAATTATAATACCAAATATTTCTGGTAATACCAGTGGTACTAAGTGGTATACCAGTGGTAAAACCTGGTATACCAATTTACCAATACCACTCAAGCTGTCCAAGGGCTGGTATCAACAACCCTAGTGCAAACAGTTCGTGCCCGCATTTTTCCTAATCGGGCGGTCAAGAAGCGACTTAGGCATTTTGCAGTTCAGAGCCGACTGAGTTCGAACCACAAAAAATTCAAGTACTACGTAGTACTGTTTACATCTTTCTCTCTGGCAAGGCTGTTTCGCTGTTGTACACGACTAACACGAGCTTTGCATTTTGAAACGAAGTATAACAACTACTGTAGGACGGGAGCGAAGATAGTGTTATAGTTTAGCGTGTTTTTTTCCTTCGAATTGGTTTATTGTGGCATTGATTTGACCAATAAAAGCTGTATACTTCTATAGTGAAGATCCTGCCATTTATGATTCACTCGTTTTATTCAGCCGCTGTTTACTCTATTCGTCATTGTGCTGATCTTCAACTTCATATTGGTTTTCACAACTTTACTGTTACGGAACCTTGCGAGGAATTTCACTTTTTTCCTCCGTTATTTCTCCACTCGACCTTTAATCATGCCTAGCCTGAAAGACGTCCAGTCAAAAAACAGCATGAAGCGTCTGCTGAGCAAGGCTGGTAATGAGCTCGTCATTGCTGAATTCTACGCCACCTGGTGCGGAAACTGTACGAAGGTGGCTCCCGCTTATGAACAGTTGGCCGAGAAGTACGCGGACAGCGCCCAGTTCGTCAAAGTGGACGTGGATAAAGTTGAGAACATCGAGTTATCTTGAGTTGGTCAATTCCGAATTAAAAAAATTCCTATAAAAGTGCAACTAGGTTTAAACAGAACACCCCAGTTATTATATAATCGTAAGCCGTAAACGTATAAATTTTAACAAAAGATCTTAAAAGGAACTCGTAAATTATGCCATTTGGTAGTCTGTAAGCACCTTAAACAATTTTGATTGAATCAAAATCAGTTTCAACTTTTGCGCTGTTGTAATTTTATGGGATGGTGCTGTCATTCCAGTTTCTGATTGTTTACTTTAATTTTGTTACAGCCCGCTTTCGTGTTACTGAAGAAGGGAAAAATCATTGCCAAGTATCAGGGATCCAACATGGGAATGCTTGAAGCCATAATTCAGAAACATCGCGCCCCCAATAACGTTGCTCCTTTTACCAGTTATGACGAAATGTGTGCTTTCATGCGCAACAAGGCGCCTGTCCCACCGAAATATGAGCCGTTTATTCCATTCAAGAGGTTGCTTTTATGCATTGCGGGCTTCATAATTTTCGTCGTGATATCGTATTTTACCCAACCAGCTGCTGGATCTGTCATAAGAGAGGCGAACGCGGTAAGATCGCTTTCCCGGGTTCAGATGGGTTTAATGCACTCAGTTATATCTTATTTCGTAGTTTACCCTCGCCTGGCGCACTGGGATCAACTTTATCTTCCTGGTATTAATCCCTCTTCTGCTGGTCGTATACAACTATTATTATCGTTCAAGTGTCGGAGTTTAATTTACAACAACTTGAGCATTCCCGTTAACTTCGTACTGACCGGAAATTTTGGTAAAAATAGATGGGGATTTAAGCGATCAAGTGGCCTACCCGTGAAATCAATGGATATTAATTTGGATATTAATGAAATTGATAGTGAGAAATCCATTTACGTGGGCATAGTGGGAGTGCTTATGTTTGGTTTATGTAGTCGTGACTCGTGAGAGTTGAAAAAAATGAATGTTGAACGTGAATTTGGTCCAGAATTTTAAATTGAGTTGTGATTTCGGAAAACATTTATGACACCATACGTATTGTTATTCTCAAGGTATACTTTCATGCAGCAGCAAATAACGCAATGAAAAACGCCTTCTGTTAAAAGTCGTTAAGCTAACGCGAAAAGTGGAAGGAGCCAAATTATCGTCAGTACGTACATTTCATCGGCATTTTTCAAAATCCAATTACCATTCCCCATAATCAAACCGTTGCACTATCTTCCCTTGCTCTTCTAAATCTTTCTGCGCTTTTTTCCGCATGTAGAAAATAGTACAATCCCGATTGGTGCAGATAACATCCTGGTGCAAACTGCCCTGACAGCGCTGACACTGCACCCACATGGAATGATACTTCTCCTCCATCTGACACAAATCCGCTATCTGGTTCTGATAAACCTCGCCACCGTTCTTCTGGCAGTGCTCACACAAGGCCTCTCGTTGATCCTTCAGCACCGCCTTACAGTTACAGCCGATACACGACGCCCTGGCCACCGTCCACGCAGATAACTTCCCCACCTTCGACGTAACGATCGTCTTCGTCCGGGTGTGATCACCACGCAGTAACACCGACTCCGCCTTGTCTTCGCTGCCCAGGATGGGCCCGAAGATCCTCACTAACGGCTTGGACAGTTGATTTTCCAAATAGTACTGCGTATCGATGGGGATGTTATTCTCTAGAACGTAGATGGGATCCTCGGACTTTTCGAAGGCCGGTGTGCCTTTGGCGGCGGCGATGATCACGTACGGCACACGGTCGCCTAGATTGGGCGCTGAGCCGGCATCGCGTATGTGCATACGGTGGGCCAGTTCGACATGCGCCTGCTTCGCTTTGTATTCGCCGTCTTTCTTCGTCAGTTCTTTGGTTATCACCAATTGAGATATATCCACACGGTTGCATAACAGATCGGAAATGGTCTGTTTAGCATACGAGATTGCGCCCTCTTTGTCTTCATCAATCAGGAGTTTTTCGAGGCACATGTTGATTAAATTGGCCACGAGCGGGCAGTTATCACGGCGGATGGTTTCAATACCTACAACAGTACAACATCATTATTAAAAAATTAAAAATCTCCGTTAATTCATCTCAACCTTACTAGCCAAAAATAAAACAATGACTGGCAAATGCGCTTTCAAAACAAGTTGCTGAGAATAATTCATTAGCAATATACGGAGATAAAGGCCACAGCCAACTAGCTGACGTAAGGCTCACAGTTACGATCGATGAGAAAACTACATGCAAGCAACTACTCTCGTCGCAGAGCATTGCTTACCTTTGCAATCCATTTTGTCGTGAGTTTCAGTGTTAGTGAAGTACAATCCCGCATAGCGCTTTTTGTTAATAAGCAGACACGGAAAATACACCTTCTCAAAATCCAGCTTGATCGGCTTAACAAACTTCTGTGTGATGATATCCGCTGCTTGGCGCCCTAACTTCATGGCTTCTTCCAGTGTGTCCACTCCGAAACTGACCATGACAGAGTCCGTGTCACCATAAATGACTTCCGCATCGTGAGCAAAACCATTGGCTTTCGTGAAGTGCGCTTCCGTATGCTTTTTGGATTCCTCGATCATGTAACGTCCAAATGCCGTCACACTGCCGGAAATTTCCAAACATGGTAACTTCCCGACCTGAGCCCCTACATATTCGAATTTACATTAATTAGGAAATACATATCTCCATGGAGAAAAGGTATTATTTAATGGAATTACTCATAGATTCCGCGGCGGTTTCTTGATATCACTTGTAAAGTACCTGTAAAACCATAAACAGAATTAGCACTGATTTTCAGTGCCAACTGCCTTCCGTCCAACACCTTCTTCCGCAACGGATCGGTTTCTTTGGCTAGATCAGCCTTTGCTTTCTTTCGCGTAGCCAGCAGGTTCTCCAAAATCTTAGGCATCAATCCTTTGACCACGGTGGCCTTAACAAACATATCTCCGGATGGGGTTTTTATGAATTCCTCAGGTGAAAGATTTAGTTCAGACAGTTTTCCTTTTTCAATCAGGGTGGTATAACACAGATTGTGCGCCATCATGATAGACGGATACAGCGAAGCAAAATCCAACGTTGCGATAGGCTTCGTGTAGTAACCACTAACCAGTTTTTGGTTCAATCACTGTAGCACCGGTGAATTCGTCGCCAGTTTGAACATGTCTTGCAGGCATCACGTAGCCTTCTTTTGCCGCTCTGCAAAAGCATCTAATTTAACATCGAATATTGTACAACGATCTCAATTTTCAAGGGCTTGCTTTATGGAAACGTAGTCCATAAAAGCACATTTTCTTCTCTACTTCACTGACAGAAGAGCATAAAAAGTTTTCCGAAAATATCTACTTGAAAATCATTTCCTAAGTCACACATGAAAGCTTACGCTCGAAGCAGCTGCGACACCACTTTGACTTGTTGGCCTCGTGCTAATAAATAGGACAGCGGTACTCCGGTCACTCTGGCCATTTCCATATAATTTACCAAGCTCATCAGCTTGTCGATCAACCTTAACGGCAACCAGGCATCCTTCAAACAATACACTGCCAAGCGTCGGCGCGTGTGCTCATTCCCGTTCTGCAGGTCCGTAATGATTGTATGCTGCACATCCTCCTTTTGCTCTTGCAGGAAGTGGTAGCTCAAGGCATTCAAAGTGTACGAGCGGAGCTTGTAATCCCGCAGAAGAACTTGCAACAAATCAAAAGTTACTCGTCCCTCGATGTTGCAAAACTTGTTTTTGCGAGCACCCATTTGCTTGGATTGCAGCTGAACTTCGCGAACACGCGTGACGGTCTTTTTCAGACGCCCGAGAAATGGGAATCTACTACGCTTTAAGTGGGCAGCACGATCTATTAAATACGGAAAGTCGAAATTTTGGATGTTATAACCAGTAACGATATCCGGATCCACCAAACGGACGAATGTAGCCCAATGGTCCAAGAGTTCTTCCTCGGTTTCAAAGCAAATTACCTATAAAACCAAAAACCTTTTACCAATTCCATCAAGTTCCATAACCGATTTACCACTAGAAATCCTCTTACCCACGCGACAAATAATATTTATCCCCTTTACAAATTCTAGTACGAATTCAGTTTGTGTGTAATTATTTTATCCACTGCAGCAGTTCACACTGTCAAATAAAAATACTGGAAATAACGAACTATGGCTTTTCACACCGCTTGAATTGATCTTCATTACAAGATCTTGTGAAACTGCACCGATGCTTAAATTACCTTGGAGTTAACAATGGGTGCACATTTCTTCAGTGTGAAAACGGTACGGATAAAGGGTTCCTTTTCCCCATTTCGCTGCACCATACTGGCAATCTGTATGACAGGATCGCAATTGGGCTCCGGGAAAATTCCTTTCCTGCCGGCGCATTCAATATCGAAGCTTAGGATACGAAAGGGCGCCATACCGCTCCACTCATCATCCGGGTAATGAGACTTCATGTTTACCCACTTGACGTCCACTTCGATCTGACAGCGCGATACTGTAGCCTTTCCACTTTGAAATTCTGGACTAAACTACAAAATTGCGATGAAATTAAGCTACAGTACAAGCTGATTAACAAAAAATTCACTAACAGCAAACAAATATGGGAATTTAAGAACGGAAGCAAAGCATGGCCAAACAAATCGCTAAAAATCACTAAGAGCCCAAAAGTATTTTATTTATCACAAATTTCTAAGGTAATTCAAAACTGTGAAATTCATAAAGGTTGATTTCACGGATTTTTAATCCCGTAAGTCACTTTGTATTACTTTACTGGAGGTCGTTCGAGTTTTGTATTTTCCTGCAGGTAACTCAATCCAGTTGCAGCCGTATACTTCAGCATCCACCATGTAACAAATCTCAAACTCCACGTTACTCTCGTACGTTACAAACACGCGACCAAAAGAGCCGTCTTCCAGCACTCGTCTCGCCGGTGCTATAAATCGCGGTTGTGCCACGATAACTTTGAGGAATCGCTTGAAATTTCTCGTTTCGTTAGTACCACCATGAAAGGCATACAAATCCTGTTTCTTGACGACTTCCGTTTGAATCACAGCCACACCGGAAGCAGCTCCTTGAGAGCCAGAGCTGAGTGCGCGGGAAACGGTGCTTTCTTGCATCAACCGCCTGTTCAGACCCGTCTGTAACCAGCAATTAGTTTATGGAATCAGTCAAATACACTGCAAGAGTATTCTCACTGCACTAATTTTATTCCGAAAAATTCCATTTACTAAAATATATCAGTAAACAAACCCTGATCAACTAGAACAAACACACAGTTAATGAACTAGTAAACATAAAAAAGTGATCCTCCTTTTTTACTCAGGCCACACGCTCGTTCTTGCATCTGTGTACGCAATGCAGTATAACTTCAGGCAGCTTACATGAAACTGTTTGCTGTACTGCAAAGTTTTAGCCTGTTCGATATCATCCGGGATTTGTACGTAAAAATAAGCGTGAAATCCATGAACATGGCAGAGTACACTCCGTCCATCCATCGTGCTGCCAAACAAGCGAATCACGGGACCCTGGCCCTGAAAACTGGAAAGGCCGGGCACCGCGTATTCGATGGTGTGATCGACTTCCACCTGCTGAAACACCAGAGTGTCGCGGCTCGGATCAATCTCGGCAACCTGAGGACGGCCCCACGCCTTCGACAGTGCCCCATCGAGTGAATCCGTTCCTTGATCTAAATGAAAAAAATATTTTCCGGTCATTTCTCAAATAAAATATTCTGCGAAATCGAGCCGCATCCGGGCGTTCGCAAAAAACCGACATATTACTGATTATGCAACTGCAAAAACATCAACCATCAATTTTTAATGGCTAGCTGCAAGCCTGTACATATAAGCGATAAGGTGATACAAATTAAATACGGGCTCTCTTTTACATTTACAAACATACATATCAACGAAAACAAATGTTTTAAGTATCACACTTTCACAATTTGGAATAGATTTACTGTTACATTTACTGATTTACTGTTTTATTTTTAGTTTAAAGAGCACCTATAGTCTAATATCAACAAATAATTGGAGTATGGCAGATCATTTGGCTCCCCAACTTCCTCTAAAATTAGATAAGTCAAATAAGAATCAGAAGTCAAATAAGATGGATTCTCACCTGGAGCAGTCAAGGAATCGCTAGATACCATGTCATCGTCAGGCATATCGACTTCGAAGTCATCCTGGAACGCATCGTAAACCATCTCCTCATCATCTTCCACGCTGTTTTGTTTGGAAAGCGGCATCGATTTCGTATACTGGGTTAAGAAAGCAGGCGTCCCGTTCGCATTCCCACCTGATCCTCGCCCCCCGCGAGCATTCCCGCTGCCTGCGCTCGATGACGAGTTGAATCCTCCGCGGCCTCCGTTGAAGGAGCTGCTCGCTCCTCGGCCTCGGTTGGATCCCAGCGCATTTGTAACGCCACGACCGCGACCGCGATTCCCGGAATTAAACATTACAAATACCTAGTAAATGAATCCGTTGCAAATCTTGCGGGCATCAGGCTAATGACGAGAATTCAAAGAGTACAAAAAAAAGGGAAAAACTAATTTACAGAACTTGTAGTCACCAGTTCAGCAGTTTAAACAGCATGAGGAGCTTAAATTGGCGGTTGGCTTTGCTTACAAGCCATTTATTCAAGTGACTGCCATAGGAAGGGTGTTTTAATCGGAAAAGGCGTGGCAGTCTGGAATGTCGAATCCCCCCGAATTTATGGGACGTTTATTCTAGCTTCTTTTATTAATTGAAGTAAGCTAGTATCATTGTCATGAATTTTCAGAAAAGTAAGAAAGACTGCTATGCAATAGTGTATTTCTATAGTACGAGTACTGTAAATTTGAGTGACCTGCGAGAGAAATTCAAAATCTTCCGTATAGAGACTGCGGTCAGCTTAATTATGGGTTAAAGTAATTACGTCCTACGAGTTATAAAACCATTAGTTTAATTTTGTACCATTAATATTTATATTATTATATATACTCGTACGAGGGAAGAAGAAGATTTAACATCCGCCATTTAAAGAGACAAGGTCGCTTTGCATTTACTGCAGAGTATGGACAGACTTTTTGCAGTTTTTTTTATTAAATATGCAAATGAGCTATGCATCGTATTAAAGATAAGTAACAGAGAAAAAGATGACAAAATTTAATCTGATATTCCCATAATACATGCTGTACAATTATGAATCGTAGTAATTTTGACCAATTCTAAAAAGCAATTTCTATTACAAAACTGTGATCATGATACTCTGCATGCGCAAAGTAGTCGGCCAGCGAACGATGTTGCGGTCTTACCAGGGCAGCGTCACCGGCCCCCCTCTCAGAAAAATTTCATTTTTTGCAGGGTTGCAGAGTAACACTAGGGTATGCTTAAAAAAATAGTTTCATCTGCCATGGTCAGTAGGGCGTGGCCAAACAGAATTTAGAAGTTTAAAATTTGCTATGTTATAGCCTATGGCCAATGCATTGCTTCGTACTTTAAGCACATTTACGATTTAATACAAACCACTTCACGTGGTATCGTACGAGGCTTATGTGCGCTAAATGTTCTCGGCTTCCCGTTTCTGAAACGGGCTAGTAGATGACAGTTAATTATTTTTAAGTTTAGAGATGATCTGTAGGTCCTCATTACCTCGGTTTTCGTGCTAGCGGTATGTGATAAAAACTGATAGCGCGAATGGAAATGGAAGTATTTACACAATTACACCTGCTAATCTAGCTCTTACAAAATATTGTTAAGTACCACGTACAGGCCGCTTCAGAAACAAAAACGGTTAACGGGGAATATTGGACACACATAGGCCTCGTACGATAGCGCATTCAAGTGGTTCGTATTAATTCGTAAATGTGCTTAAAGTACGAAGCAATGCATTGGCCATAGGCTATAACATAGCAAGTTTGTAACTTCTAAATTCTGTTTGGCCACGCCCTGCTGACCATGGCAGATGAAATTATTTTTTTAAGCATACCCTAGTGTACTCTGCAATCCTGCAAAAAATGAAGTTTTTCTGAGAGGGGGGCCTGTGACGCTAGCCTGGTTAGTAAAGCAGAAATTAATGTGCTCTGCTCGAAGACGGCTGCAGCGAACTCGGTGCGCGCTGACGACCAGACGCAGTCGTGCCTGCCGATATGTTCGGCATCGCTTCACCAGAATCTCCTATGTAATTGGGATTGACTCCTTCCTCGTAGCTTTCCGAAACTTCGCTTAAATTCCTCTTCGGTCTGCTGCCGATATTGACGTCGTCGCCGATGGATGACATGGACGCGGTACCGGTAGTGGAATTCGTGTGCAGTCGTTGCCGGCCTTCGAACTGTCTGTTCCAGAACACATGCCGAATGGTCAATATGCAGTAGTAGCTGAATATCCCGTGGAGTATGAACAACACCGATGAGACCGGAATCAGTATAACCGCCGCAACGATGCCATAGCAAAACTGTAATCAAAGCATAATAGTATGAGTACTTAATTAAGAAGTACTACATATCACCAAGGAAGTTTAATAGTACGCTAACTTATTAAGCAATAAGTTAATTAACCGGGAAAAATGTTTATCGTAGTTTATTCTCCCATTTATGAAGTTGTAATTTAATATAGTGTTCTTTGACAGAAGCACAAATAAAATTTTTCCATTATGTCTTATTTTCGAATAAAATATTGCGCACATTCCAGCAAGGCATAATTCGTTTATTAGAAGCATGTCGCTTATTGTATCCGGCCTGCTTATGTAATTACCAGGTCAACATAGAGATACAACTGCGCATCGATCCTCGTGGACGAACAATAACTCGCGACATTCGCTATCATTGCTCCGTTGACGCCCAGCGATATAACAGATATAAGAAATCCCAAAAAGGATGACACGGCCAAACCCCAGAAGTAGGGATAATAGTATTTGGGTATCCTGAACGGCATTTGCGTGCGGTTGTCAGCCATCATGCCTAACACGCCGGACACAATGGAGATGAATCCGCCCCATATTCCCGGGGCCACACGATGCAGCCCGTGAAGCTGTGTGTCACCCCGGTTGTCCGCGCGACCGGCCATTACAACTGCAAAAACTTGCGTAGAATCTGCCGACCCAAAACTACATAATGGGACAATCGAAGAGTAGAATATGATGTCAAGTGATCATGAATATACCTCGTATACACAGGTGAAGCTAATGATGACGGTACTTGATGTTTTTTACTTCTTGATGTTGATGGACACATAATTAATTTTAAACTCCTTCGGAACGCTTTCTACGGAAGCATTACGCAGGCGCGTGGATTGGATAAGAATAAATGCGAAAAAAACTAAAATACTGCAGCCGTGCAAGAGAATTTGTTATTTGCGTAATGAAAATTTGAATTTCATGGATGCTAGTCAAATCGGAACAATGCGTTATCTGCGACTCTGTGTACGAGTTGTCCAATTCTAACGTGGAATTTCTAGAATTTGGGAATGTCTGAACTATTCTGATGTGCAGCAATACGTTTCCTTGACCTGCATTCCTTTTCATTTTATATTCTCCTGCTCAGCCTGGACACTGCATTCTTGTCCTGGGAAACGAGCAATTAAATGTTCTAGGTCAATGATTTTTTTCTAAGCGCTAATAAATAGGATGGAGAATGAGGGGAGTCATCCACTGATACTATCGTATTACAATACGAATGCCCTACGATTGTGTGATTGCTGTGATTGCTGTTG
Source organism: Paramacrobiotus metropolitanus (assembly GCF_019649055.1). Taxonomy (NCBI): domain Eukaryota; kingdom Metazoa; phylum Tardigrada; class Eutardigrada; order Parachela; family Macrobiotidae; genus Paramacrobiotus; species Paramacrobiotus metropolitanus. Next base: position 3,785 of record NW_026570643.1, on the reverse strand, counting down.
GCATACCGACAGTCTATATAATTCAGCTTTGCGATACACGTACAGCATCTCTTCGAATGGGAATCCGACAGAGAATCGGCAACTGAACAGGCAGGATAGAGGCTAACCTTTAGTGTCCTTTACTTTCCATCTTTTTTTTCCCGTTAGAGGATAGACAGACGCAAAAGCTCAGAACAGACAGAATCATCCTGACCTTTCAGTAACCTTTCAGTTACACGTTGGATCCTATACTAATATAATATAGACAGACTACGTCTGCCATATGTTATATTCCGTGCAGCGCCTGCGTAATATATAGACAGACTACGTCTGCCATATGTTATATTAGGCTTGCCCGTTTCAACCGTGCAGCGCCTGGCGCCGCCTGCGTAAAAATGTAATATGACGTGAACATGCGCAATACGGGACTACCGTACTCCTTTGCGTTATTCATACAGTTTAATCATATGCATGCTATTAACTAGTACAGTAAGATCTTCTTACCTCCAGTTTCAAGTCCGACGGACAACGACCCTAATGCAATAATCGTACATCCCATAATCGATTTACTGGGATTGAACCGCATGATGAATTCGAGGTTCTCGAATTATATGAAAAACGATTGGAAAATACTTTGTCGCACAAGCAAACGCATTTTGCCTTGTTTATGTCGAATTTACATTACGGTGTTTGGACCCATTTCGTAAGTAAGTACTTTCCGACCACGCACAGGAAGAGGCACCAGAATTAAAACTTACGAAAATGGTCAAATGAGTAATTCTACTGCAATGCAAGCACAATCAAACTGTTTGATCAACGATAAATCGCACTTGCTTGCTATCAACTGTTGACACGCTATAATAATGTGCGATAAGATAAACCCGTCTTTAACAGAAATTTCACAGATGACCTTGAGGAAAGCACAAAAATTTCATTATACTTGTAGCAACAAAGTTTTTTGCGCGAATTACTAAAACATTTTCAGTTAACAAAAAGCACAAACTACTGATTAGCCAAAGAAACAGAAAAAAATTAACACTTCACAGTATCACTCTATAGCTACGAAATAGGTATATATACACTAAAACAATAGGTTTATAATGAACTAATAAGATCAGCTTCCCGGCTATGGTATCCCAAAGTATTTTATATACCTACCGGACCATAACAGCTTGTATAAAGGTTAGCCGGCATGCCAATTCCGGTAACTACGGATTGGGATGCGCACTTGCTGCTACAGAAGTGTCTTATTGCGGTAGCACTCTGTCCTGCATCTTCCAAACCTACAGAACCGAACAGGTCGAACACTGCCTCATAATTAAGCATTAACATTGTAGGGCATAAACATTTTCGTGAACTGGCAGAATAGAATGATTCCGTCGCCATCGCCATGAGAGAAATGCATGTGCAGTGGTGCACAGAAACGACCAAACAGTTGGAAATCTGTAGTGCCTTTGAAGAAGTTTTACCACGGTGAGCACGTGTTGTTATTGGAAATGTAAACACTTGTACATTGCTTAATTATGACCATTTCAGTGTTTCTCGTTTTTATGTGACTGGAACATATTGCGTGTTTGAGACTGATACTTACTTTACGCCAATTCCATGCTGTATCTATACATTGCATTCTTTGCAGGTATCCTGGCTCTACAAATTTGGCTCCTTCCAGCTTTTGCGTTAGGTTGGTGATTTCTAAGTTCATTCATGAAAGTGGGTTATCTTTTAGCGCAAAAACTGGCGTTTTTAACTGCAATATTTCCCAATAGGTAAAAGAATGCTATGTGACTAAAAAGGCTGTCAATAACGTATTCTGAAATTACAATCAGTTTTGAATCTAATGAGTACCGATTTCACGTTCTAAATTCATTTTTCTCAACTCGCATGATTGCGCAAAACTAAACAAATGCAGCTGCAAAATGCTAGCAAAAAAATCACAGAAGGTACAACATCATTTTTACAAAAAAATATTAAAACGCTGAGATACAAATTCCGTCAGAACAAAGCGGCCAACGTCAGATCGAAGAAAAACTGTAAGGTACCAGCAAATTTACAATACAGTCCAAGGCAATATCGTTTCGCCATTTAGAATCCCTACAATGCCAACGTGAATGGATTTCCCGCTATCAATCTGGTTGATATCGACAAACTTGACGGGCAGGTAAAGTCGCGAACGGTCACTCACAAAAATTTTCAAGGAGCAGTTAACAATGCCAAACTTTTCGCAAAAGTTGTCTCCAGGAGCAAGTTCAAAATCAAAGGACTGTGGTAAAAATTCTGATTTGATTTTCCATTTTTTGCTCCACTGGATCTTGAAGCCACACCGGTTTTCATCAAAATTTCCGGTAAGCACGAAGTTAACTGGCATGCTTAAGTTGTTGTAAATTAAAACTCCGACACTTGAACGATAATAATAGTTGTATACGACCAGCAGAAGAGGGATTAATACCAGGAAGACAAAGTTAATCCCAATGCGCCAGGCGAGCGCAAACCACGAAGTTAAAATATCGTTGAGTGCATTAGATCCATGGGAACCCATGAAGGCAACTTTGACTGCGTTCGCGTCTTTTGTGACGGATCCAGTAGCTGATGGTGGAAAAGAAGAGATGAAGGCGAAAATTATGAAGCCCGCAATGCATAAAAGCAACCTCTTGAATGGAATAAACGGCTCATATTTCGGTGGGACAGGCGCCTTGTTGCGCATGAAAGCACACATTTCGTCATAACTGGTAAAAGGAGCAACGTTATTGGGGGCGCGATGTTTCTGAATTATGGCTTCAAGCATTCCCATGTTGGATCCCTGATACTTGGCAATGATTTTTCCCTTCTTCAGTAACACGAAAGCGGGCTGTAACAAAATTAAAGTAAACAATCAGAAACTGGAATGACAGCACCATCCCATAAAATTACAACAGCGCAAAAAGTTGAAACTGATTTTGATTCAATCAAAATTGTTTAAGGTGCTTACAGACTACCAAATGGCATAATTTACGAGTTCCCTTTTAAGATCTTTTGTTAAAATTTATACGTTTACGGCTTACGATTATATAATAACTGGGGGTGTTCTGTTTAAACCTAGTTGCACTTTTATAGGAATTTTTTTTAATTCGGAATTTCAGCCAACTCAAAAAGAAGGCAGATTACATAAATGCTACTCACAGTTTTCGTGATCTGATAACTCGGGAGGATGTTCTCAACTTTATCCACGTCCACTTTGACGAACTGGGCGCTGTCCGCGTACTTCTCGGCCAACTGTTCATAAGCGGGAGCCACCTTCGTACAGTTTCCGCACCAGGTGGCGTAGAATTCAGCAATGACGAGCTCATTACCAGCCTTGCTCAGCAGACGCTTCATGCTGTTTTTTGACTGGACGTCTTTCAGGCTAGGCATGATTAAAGGTCGAGTGGAGAAATAACGGAGGAAAAAAGTGAAATTCCTCGCAAGGTTCCGTAACAGTAAAGTTGTGAAAACCAATATGAAGTTGAAGATCAGCACAATGACGAATAGAGTAAACAGCGGCTGAATAAAACGTAAGAAGTTGTTGTGAGTACTAATAACTAATTACTCGAAAGGCAAAAAGTATGCGCTGCGACAATCTTTTTCAAACTTAATAACTTGCACCTTTTTTTTGAAAACCTAATACACACTTATTGCACATTGTGCAGTGCACAATGCACAGGAAGCACATGCTCAAAGTGCAGTTGGCAGCAGCATCCCGGTGCAAATGACATGAATGGGAAATATTATTTTGCATTTGTAAGTCAGTCGCTATCTGGATTTATAAAATATATTATTATATATATAATTTA
>NW_026570642.1:0-18048 GCF_019649055.1 Paramacrobiotus metropolitanus | reverse complement strand
ACTTTGGTACACCTGAATGCATTTAAACTTTTGGAATTTTGATATCCTCATAACTTCGCAACCGGATATTGCGCGCGCACACGGTTTTTTCACCTAGGTATACAGTTCTTCTGGCTACAAAATACCATAAAGCAATGCAAAAAAGTGTTTAGGAGCGCGCAACAGCGAAAGTTCCCCTGGATGTACACGAACTTGGTGCTATGTACCGGGCCAAATCCCTTAAGTATGGATGTACTTTAATTATATATAGCACACCCGGCTTGTTTAGGCGATTTGTTTGGTCGCTCTAATGCATTTTTTAAAAAACGAACACTGTCTGGCCGCGTTTTAGAACATGGGCTTTCCGATTATAGCAGTGGTTTTTGTTGATTCGGTCTGGGATACCGGTACTGGTTTATGCATTTTTTTTTGTTCGTGGTAATAAAGATCTAGAACTAGATATGTAGTTTATACCAAGGAGGTAACAGAAATGAGTGGTAAAAATTAGCAAGTTAACAACTTGCTACGGTAAAAACGCATAGTCCTTAACGCGTGCAATCCTGCTGCAATTTTATCAGGAATTCCATCTTTCTTGATGTATAAAATAACTGCAAGATTTATTACCTTTACGAGGAAAAATGAACGTTGGCGGCATTTGGCAAACCGGAGCGCAGCATTTCCTTGGAGTACTCAGTACTGTATAATACATTTTAATAATTCAAACTATTTTTAATATTTGTTAATACTATTTGTACAAGCTCAACCTCGGCCTCCGGCCTCGGTTGAGAATTTTTAGAACTGAAGAAAGTGATGTGGAAGTTTTATAAAGATTTAGGAAACGGAATTTAATTGGATCGGAAAAGTGGTTTGTTTTGGATTATACAAACGGTATATGTATACACGTTCCGTTATAATTAACGGAACGTTTATCGGTAAGAGGTTAGACGAAGTGTATTACGTACTGAAGTGATTTACTGCGTGATTTTCTGTTTCGCCAATGTATACTTATGTAAAAAACCGACTAAAAGGCGACCAGCAAAAAAAACGGAACGTGTATACATATACTTCAATTTATTGAGGTGCCATCGCTAAAATCGTCGTCAACAAAGAAGGTTGAGCCAAATAACATATCAGCCAAAAATGTTATTAATAACATATCAGCCAAACACTTCGACCATCTGACAAAAAAATTCCATTTTTTGGATAATCGGCCAAAATCATTCCACCTCCGTCTAACCGCCGAAAATACCTGACCCTGTGTCTGACCGCCAAAAAACCCTACCCCTCTGTTCTAACAGGCGAAAATCTCTAACCCTCTGTTCTAGCAGGCAAAAATCCCTGTACTTCTATCTAACCGGCGAAAATCCTGTACTTCTATCTGACCGTCGAAAATCCCTGTACTTCTATCTAACCGGCGAAAATACCTTCCTTCTGTTCTAACAGGCGAAAATCCCTGTACTTCTATCTGACCGGCGAAAATCCCTGTACTTCCATCTGATCGGCGAAAATCCCTGTACTTTCATCTAACCGGCGAAAATCCCTGTACTTCTATCTAACCGGCAAAAATTTCTGTACTTTTGTCTGACCGGCGAAAATCCTGTACTTCTATCTGACTGGCAAAAATTTCTGTACTTTTGTTTGACCAACGAAAATCCTGTACTTCTATCTAACCGGCGGAAATCCCTATCCTCCTGTTCTAACACGCGAAAATCCCTGTACTTCTATCTAACCGGCAAAAATTTCTGTATTTTTGTCTGACCGGCGAAAATCCTGTACTTCTATCTGACTGGCGAACATCCCTGTACTTCTATTTGACCGGCGAAAATCCCTGTACTTCCATCTGACTGTCGAAAATCCCTGTACTTTATCTAACCGGCGAAAATCCCTATACTTCTATCTAACCGGCAAAAATCCCTGTACTTCTATCTGACCGGCAAAAATCCTTACCCTCTGTTTCACCGGCAAAAATACCATCGGAAATTATATTTTCCAGTCGGGAATTTGCGCATCGCGAGGACATTTATTGTGCTCATCGTATTCCCTTTTTTTATTAATACGTATTTATGTTAGTTTTTGTATATACCTTGCCCGTTAAGGTACAGTTGTCCTTTTCTTCTCTTCGCCAATGAAATGAAATGCCGCTCTCATAATATTATGCTAAGTGTTAGCAGTTTTGTTCGAAAAGTTATACATTTCCGCCAATCATCGATTAGTTACCTTTTGTTAAGCCAATCAGCGAAATTCGTTTTGGTCATGCTTTGTAATTCGAATTACGAGAAGTTCGAAAAACCAAAATCGTAAAGACAGATAACATGAATTACCGTGGGAAAATCAGCTAACTTCAAACTATCGTGGGAAAATTTCAAACTATCGTGGGAAAATCAGCGCCGAATAGATAGGAGGAAAATGAAGAAAAACGGCTAAGTTAGCTCTGTATATAAATAATAGTAATTATAAAAACATATGTGTTCAGAACCAGGCTACCAACCACGTTAATTACTGTTACATTAATCAGTCCGTTTTACGTTATGCCTTTCCGTATTTTTGTGTCTCCACTTTATCTACAATATTAACAGTATTAACTAACGGTACAGTGCTCTTTGGCTCATAAGTGTCGTTGTACTGCATGCTGTTAGTCAGCGGTTTTCGTTCGAAACGATTCGCATTTCCGCCAATCCAATTTCAATTTCTAAAGGTAAACCAATCAGCGAAATTCGTTTCGAACGCGTTTCGTAAATCGGAGGACGAAAAGATCGAAAAACGAAAGTCGTTGCCGCAAACTACATGATTTTAGGGATTTTTTGAGCTATCGTGTGAAAATTGGTGGCGAACGGTGTAGGAGGAGATGTTGGACAAAAAAACGGCTCAGTTAGCTTTGTATATATAATAATGTTAGGTAGTAATGTAGAATAATAAAATTTTATATTACTTTGCAAAAAGACTTAGCAACATAAGCATGCAATACCAATTAGGCAATTACAGTACTCGTTGGAAATGACTTTCGTAACAACCTTTCGTGACGACCTTTCGTAACGGACAGAAAACAACGAAACCATTAAACGTAATTGCAATAAAATGTACCATGTTACGACAGTTACGCTGTTGTGAAGAGTAGTGGCCTCCCCGTTCACCCGCCCACCGGCGACTGATAGGTTGTTTTGTCGTGATTTCTCCATCTGCCAGATTCTAAATCTGGTAGATTCTTGAGTTGCTTGATTTCCTCGTCTGAGCTGGATGCTTTTTCCATTTTGCCCCGCACCAAGGTGCTGCGGTGGCCTTTGATGTGTTGTGTGTGATGGCACCACCCATAATTCGTAATACTCGTAATTTGTTGCTGTTTCATATGCGTGCCAACAATAGTGCAGTAGATTGTACTTTTGGAGAGCGGCAAGGACCTAGCATAACGATGACCATAAATTCAAGCCTAACCTTTCCAGTGCACACTTACCCAGCGCGGACCGCGAGGCTCATTCATACAAGTGTACCGTCCAAAACGCAATTAATTTTGTATTTATGGATTCGTCAACGCTTGGTCAATTTACATATTGTAAAGCAGAATATGTAAAAAGTACATACGGTACTGCAACCATGGATTTGGATCTTAAGTACACTTTGGTCAATACAGTAATTAGTAAAGGGTAAATTTAAAGTAATTGAGTTTTTAAACTGCCGGAACAGTCCACAAATTCAAACCTGGCCTTTCCAATACACACGTGCCGAGCGCGAATGCGCAAGGCTTACCTTGTATTCATACAATCTTACCGTTCTGAACGTATTTTTCCTGGGTTTTTATCGATAAATCAACGCGTGGTCAGTTTAAGTCAGGCATAGTTTTGAAAAATCACTAATTTTTTTATAAGTGTGCCTTCTGAATTTTGATTTTGTTTTAAAAGCGTTGGTCAGAAATTTTTGTATTTGCCCTTGCAGTGCGTGTACGTTCGCCTTCAACATTAGCGATCACATCAACAGCAACAAGGCCAGAACATACAACAACGAATCATCTTTGACACTATCATCGATTACGCAAAGCATGAGAAACCCGGATGTTTCTACATCGACGGAAGCACAGGAACTGGCAAATCGTATCCCCTCACAACGATCTTATCCCAGCTCCGCTCTATAACAGTCCCAACTGAGAGCTGTGCCTCAACCGGCTTTATTGCTCGCACGTACGAAGACGGCAACATTGCACACAATTTATTCGGTAAGCCGGTGCGCGAAAATCCACTTCAACACACACTGTTGGAATCATCTGTAACCTTACGATCAGCTAAAGGTCGGCTGCTCGCTCGTACGCGCGTCATTATCTGGGATGAAATTTTATATTCGCAGTGTCGCACAATGAAAATCTGAAAGTGGCGGACGAATTCTCCTTAAACTTAAGTCGATGCCAAATATTCCGTTTGAAGAAACTATAATAATTGGTCCAGGTGACGCTAAGCATGCAAATCCCACCAGGCATAGAGTACGGATCTAAAGATGACACTATACGTGCATCAATGATTTTCCATGACTTATGGGAACAGTGGGAAGTTTTGGCACTGCACATTCCCATGGGAACAGTGGGAAGTTTTTGCACTGCACATCTTCGGCAAGCCGAAGATCCTTTGAGTTTTCAAATATACTGGAGCAGATCGGGAATGGAAACCATCCCTGTTCTCTTAATGGACGAATTGTGTTAAAAAATTTCAAATTCACTACTGACCAAAGCGATTTTCAAAATATGCAGACCAGGCCCGAAACACCGACAGTAACCTCCCCGCAAGCACAGCAATTCTGTCAAATACGAATGATATTGTTGATCAATTCAACAAGCAGATTATGGACACACTCAGTGGAGAATACTATGAACTATACAGTACCGATATTCCACAAATCGAAAAAGAAACTGGTAACGTTTTTCTGGAAATACTCATTCTGTCAGCAATTGTTGTTTCTGGTGATACTATTCACATTATGTACTACTCTTCCAGATCTGGAAGAGTCGTTCTGCCACATATTTAATTTAATGAATTTCCCGCCTCATGTTTCGAAATTTAAAATTAGAGGGAGTGTTATGTCACCAAAAACTTATCACCAGAGGACGGTTTATTGAATAATACGGCCGTAACAATAGTTCAGATCGCCAAGTACAGAATTGCTTTACAACTAATTTCTACCAGCACAATTCACCTTATACCCCGGATATCTTTTACAATGAATAATAAAAAGAAGAAGCTAACCTTCATTCGCAAGCAGTTCCCATTGCGGCCATCATATGCAAAACGATCAACCGTGCTCAAGGTTCTACGATGATGACCTGTGCTCTAGATCTTCGAACTGAGCCCATGGACAACTTTACGTAGGCCTCAGTAGAGTCCGTAAAGCATGTGACCTTTTAATATTGGTGTCCCCGGAAGTGGTGTCATCCTTAAATGAGTAAACTGTTCGAAATGTTGCGTACAAAAAAGGTCGTGCTGACTTATTTTGCATTTTACTTTCAAAATTGGAACATCTGAAAGTATGCCCATAGCAACATTTAACAAGCACTGACACCTACTGAATATTAGTTTAAACCATATACGTGATGGCGTGATGCATACGTCCATACATCCAAGCAGTCCCGTCAATCACTATACATTAAAAATAAATGTTTTGCTTAATCGGCTTAAAACATTTTTCTGAAAGAAATTAAATCATATTTTAATGGATTTCAGCGTATTTTGACCGGCAAATTCAAAGAATGACTTTGCCAACTGCATCGTCTAGATTAAAGTAAGTAATGAGCAGTAAGTTCAGATCATCGCAAAATGCATCCTAATTATGAGCAGTAAGTACAGATCAATGCAACGCAATCGCGGCCTTCGACATCAACAACACGCAGACAGTCAGTGCCACGCGACGCCCGGCCGCGGACACGGTGGACAACTGTGGAACACACCCGGATAGTGAGGACAAACCCGGACAGCGAGGACTCCAATCCAAATGCCTCACCAGGTACTCGCTCCGGGGCGACGCGGTATCGACCGGCTGAGCTTTTCTGCTTCGTCTGCTGCTCGCTCACTGTAAGGACAAGACGCGCATTGGTCTTATGTGTAAAGCTACTTAATATCTACTTGAGATTTTCCGTTGTGCACTTTTTGACGTCTAAGGTCGGCCGTCTAAGGTGCTTAATCGGCCGCAGCTTCTGACTGTGTATTATTAATTGACTGACAGCCCGTATTTCTCGATGTCGTCCAAACCAGTTTTTTTGTTGGAAGAATTCGTATAGTTCGGTCACTTTGGATTACGTAGAAGCCATAATATGCACGTATGCAACCCGAATTTAATCCATAACGATTCCTAATACAGCCGGAACAGATTCATAAAACACCAGTAGATAAAGCGTAATTTGCATACACAATACAGTCTAACAAGGGATGAGCGCTTAGCTCTGTCCTGTGCGCGAACAGAAGCGGAAACTGAACGCCAACACAGTGCACATTTCATCTGTCTCCAGGGTCGGCACAAATGTGGGGGAGACACCCCTCCCCCTTTGTGCCGTCCCCCTTTCTCTTTTATTTTATACAGCGTTTTATTGATGTCGCGATGAACGCATTCGAATTGCCGGTGTTGGTGTCCAAGATTTCGTCCTGTTGTATGATTTTGGAAGAATGGAGTACATGAACTTTAAACTGGGAGATCATCGCCGACGCTATACGACAGCAAAAACACAAGCACTGCTTGCTTTAAGTATTTTCATGTGTCAACATTCTTCTTTTATTTTTTAAAAACGGTATCGTTTTTCATACCTGATATTTATATGTACAGACAGATCGTATACGACCGCCGTTACTATCCTCTACCGCTGAATTGGGAACAGTTACCCCCATCTGAATTCGACCAGTTCAAAAAGCATCACCATCTGTTCGTTTGTCCGCTGTGTCCGAAGAAAAACCAATGCGAACAGGTTTGGACACACATGCAAACCGTCCACAAGTTCCATCTGGCATGCATTAGTAGTGGTTTGCATTTTCATATTGTAATGTTCCTGTCGTTATTGTTATTAAACGATACCAATTTTAACCGACTGAAGGATGGCACATGTGTTATCGGTGCCTGTTCCCGGTTTCTCTTCGTGTCTATAACGATATCGATAAGAATTACGTGCTGCACGCCTGCGAGTGCCCGATGTGGCGCACTCGGACACACCACACTGCTCCTGGCATGTTCGAAGAACCCTCGTTGGACATGAGCTGGTTCCGAAACACTCGGAACATATGCTCGTTGCCGAGTGTATGCGAGCTTACCTGTGTGCGGGACCCGAACAGCCCATGTTTGTTAAAAAGATTAGCCAGCGTTTGTCTACTGTATTGGTCTGGCACAGACCGATATTGATTGAATGGAGAAGTTGTTGGTTGAAGAACTGCCAAACAGTTGGTACGTTAACGAAGTTTGTGGCATATGTTATACCTACACATCATAATATTGTGCTATTAATCTTTCTCGCATTTGACACTGTACATCTTATCTAAACTAATCGTTTCCCTTTTCGCAGGATGAATGACATCGATATCCTTCTTTAATTCCTTGGAATCGAGTGTGTGCGCTCATTCCCTTTGCATCTTCGTTTTTTTAATGGAGACCAAATTTATCCATATGCACACATATGCTGACGGTCAACGAAATAAGTGATTTTGTGATGGCGTAGCTTTCTGTTGATTTTGGTTTTAGTGAATTATGTATTGTCCAATGAAAAAATTATTATATTGCTTTATTATAAGCATTACAAATTTTATTTTGTATAGAAGTAGCTGATGGTGTTAGATTGGCCATGTCGCGAACTTTCCTTCATGCTTGGTTAGATCATAACTAGAGTCTATTAAGAGCTGCAAGTGGTCCTTTTGTTGATTCTGTGACATGTGAGAATAAAGACACGTTGTAGTTATTCTGTGGTTCTTTTTCTATGAGAAAAACTAGATTTAACAACCAAGCCCACTAATTCTAAGTGCAATCGCTAATTCCATGCCGCTGCATCATGGATTTTCATTTTGATGAAAACGTAAGGTTAATTTAATAATTTACACGGATCGTCAATTTTAGTAATGCTCCTAATGTGACTAATATATAATTTTTGTATAATATTGATATGCCATTCATTTGTGTCTTTAGTATTACGTATGAAACCAAAAGTGACCTTGTTCATCGGATAGATGTAAATTATCTTTTAGTCAGATTCAGTGAGAAACAACAATTTGTCGACAGAATTCCATAGTTCTATCTTCGCTACAAGCCTGCATTGATTTCCATGTAAGGCCAATGATTACTTGCAACTTAAAAAAAACTGCGATTTCAGTACGCATCAAAACGCTGTTATGTTTCAGCTTCTTAATTTCGGAGTTTAAAACGACAGTTTGTGAAGAACACTTTATATCTAATACAACTCCGCTCATACAAAAAAATATGTACAATAGTGGAAAATCGTTTTTTGCGAATGGCTTCGGAATTTCTAGTTGGCTTCTTTTGTATATGATCTTCGACCAGTAGTGCACAGGCCCGCGTTGGAGGGGGGCCGTGGGGGCGGCCGCCCCCACCAGTCTCGGTTTGGCGCCGCCGGGGGGGGGGCGGACTTTTAAACTTGGCGCAGCCGAGCCGCCAGGGGGCGCTTTAAATTTTTAATAATTTTTGATTTTTTCGAATTTTTTAAAAATAATGATTGCGTTTTTTTCAAGGTTTTAGGTTTCTTTTAAACTTATTATCATTTTTTTCGTCTTTTGTACACTTTTTTAAAGCTTTTTTCTAATTTTTTGAAATTTTTTTATTATAATTATTTTTAAAAAATAGTCCGCCCCCGGGCGGATTTCCGCCGCGGGGCGGCGTGGTCTACAAATTTTGGGGATCGACGACCAGGCGAATATTGTAAAATAAAGCTTGTACCCATTCCGCTGCTCATTCCCAAAACATATTGTCGAGATTCTGTCATTCTAAGGATGCGTAATTATTAGCCGGTCAAATCATTATAGTAAACCCGATAGACCTTTATCAAATAAATCTGTACCAACTAGATTAAAATTATTAAATTACCAACTAGATTAAGAACGGTATAATCACAGGGATCTACCATCCACGCAAAAGCAAATTACAATGACTATAACAATATACTTCTAAAGTAAAAAGAAATACTATAACACTCAGAACGACCGGAAAATCCTTCAAACAACACAACAATCTTCAACCAGTAACCAAGAAGTTAATGAAAACAATGAAATTAATGAAAATCCGATTACACTAGCGATATCGATTTTCTTTTAAGTGCTGAATCTGCTGATTTATTTCCAAAGTTTTACGTGCGATCGTCGGCACGTACTTTTCTAACATTATCGTCTGTTTATCCTTCGAGACTGAATAATCTGCCAGATTTAACCAATGGACATTTTTTGCAGAGACCGTTCCGGCTTGTCCAGCCCATTTCTTTTACCGGTAAACGAGTACGCCGTCTTGTATGATTCCGAAATCGGAAAACCTCCATAATCCGGATGAGGGAAAGTGGTCCGGACAGGGAACATGATTACAGACTGTATGATTCAGTCGAGTCAAATGAGCAATAACGGTATCATTCTTGTTGACGATTTGAGCAAAACAAAGCCCGAATCGCTGCTTGGGTCCGCCTGAATTCTGGAAATTACAATGCATGCAGTTCTAAAACAAATGTTCTACAAAATTTTTAAACGATAACGCTACCTTGCAAACAGTTGGTTTTTTATTCGCGATTGCTGAAGGCAAAGTTTTTGGATCTGGTCATATTTTATGGAACTGGTCATATCCCTGATAAAAAAAAATCTTCAGAAACTAAACGCTTATTAAAATTGCTTCTCTACTACCTACTTTGCCGAAAAGGAAAAATCCGGTCATCCCGTAAATTGCCATTATCCGGAGACGACATTGTAGTGTCACCATCATCTGCAACAGATCGTTAGGAACTTAGATCATCGTAACCTTTGCCTACGACATAGTTTCTTCCGCTATGATCTTCAACGTTGGTCGTGTTATGAGAAGAAACATCGGATTCTCGTCCAAGCGGTATCGTTATCGCCATGGTAGAAACAGCATCGAATATGGAGCGGAAATTTTGCGTTCCCTGATTATCCACAACGCGTATTAACAGATTAAAAACAACCCATCACATTTTCACAATAACTTCACGGTTTTGCGTAATATGCAGAAGAAATCATACGCATACTACTGTACTTACAGGAAATTTCAATCGGTTTGCGACGAAATTGCCATCACTGATACGTATTTGTGCTTCGGCGAAAACAAGTGCTTTCTGTATAGGTGGCACAGTAGAGACCTGCATACAATAGATGGAAAAAAACATAACTTATCATGGCAATAACACTAGTTAAGTAACAAGTAGAAGTTTGAATGAAATCGATACCGCTAAGAAGTGTAATAGGTTACCAAATTGTGATTCTTCCACTTCAGAATATTGTCGATGTCAACCACCGGTATCATTTTGTTCCAAATGATAACATAGTTATCATCCTAGCGTGTCGGATTTTTGATATGCATCAACAACTGGACCACTTGATTCAGTGCCAGCGTGACAAGCGATCGCTGTACGCACCCCCTTGCTTGCGCGAAATCGTAGCGATCGTATATATTGGAAATTTGCCCTGCTTCCGTATGGCTTGCAGTCTTTTGAAAAATCTTTTCCATCAAAATTTACATGCGTACACTATAACGGTCAATCAGTCGTTGACTACATGATAGTTTTTCAACAGGACGTTAAGAAAATCTCTGAATTCGATATTTTAAAAATCTTTGATTTTTCCGATCATTTCCCCTCACAGTGCTGTTAAGCATTGGCATCGCACGGTCAAACGAAAATAACAGCAAAACGTACAGTGATATGCCACCATTCTTACGCTGAATTTCGAAAATATATCGTGTCCTCTATTCGGTGGAAATCATGTACAATACAACAAGGATAGCAGTACAATCGTGTTTGATAATGTGGTTAATCAGATACGGGCGAATATCAGAAAAGTGCGAATACCTTTCGATCCCTTCACACCAGAACTACAGGTGTTGCAATGTGAAATACTTGAGCTTAAAAACATCAAACACCAGTGCTGGAAAGAGCTTAATTCAAACAATACCGGTGAAACACAAGAAATCTTCTGGTCAGCGAGAAAAAATTTCGGCAGAAAGTTGCGCATTACAACAGCATTTACGAGCGAACATATTGGGACAGAGTAAAGCTTTTACAACGTGAAAACCCGAAATTGTATTGGCAAAACCTAGGTTTCAGGGTTAATGAAATTAATTGCAGTTCCGCTGTTCCTTTTAGCCTGAATGACCTTTACGATCATTTCAAACAGAAGGCTTCTTATGATTCAACGGTAACCGCAATCCGACAGTTTGACCTTTTCCTTTCGATACCAGCACTGGATTCGGAAATAGCTGTGTCTGAAATTCAAAGAGTGGTAAAAAAAGTAGCAGCCGCCAACAGCAGCGGTTCGTTCTCGCTGCGCACTGAGATTTTCAAACAAATGTGTAAAAACACTGAGTTTTTCAAAATCTTAGCGAATACATTTAATTATGTGTTTAAATCGGGCATTATTCCACAAGAATGGTTAGATGGCACACTAACACCCATACCAAAAGCAGGGAAAGCATACAGTCCAGAAAATTGTCGGCCGGTAGTGGTTAAACCGCTGCCAGTGCGTTTGTTACCGTCAATCCTGGCGAAACTAATCGAGCTGTGGGCGAATCTTGAGGACGATCAGGGAGGGTTTCGAGAGGGGAGAAGCACCAGTTTATATATTGCACATTATCTGCGAAAAATACTCTTTCCGTAAAAAAACAGTTTTCCTTGCATTCATCGATTTTATAAGTGCATTTGACACTGTTTGTCACCAAAAACTGTGGGAACGTCTAAATCAGTTAGGCATTTTGTTAAATATGTTAACTTTTCTAAATATGTACGGCGCGGCGAGGAACTGCGTAAGATGGAACAAAGAGTCGTTAGAGTTTTTTCCGCTGAAAAAACGCGTCAGGTAAGGCGACCCGTCATCAGGAATGATGTTTGATATATATATCGACCTTCTAACAAAGTACGCAAGCCTGGGGCGTACGACAGATATAACACTTGGTGATCTTCCTGTGTACATATTGAAGTTTGCTGATGAACTTTGCTGATGATATTGTGTTGATTAGCGAAAATGAAAATGAGTTGTTAATTGCGGTTGAATGATTGAGCCAGTTTTCACGAGAATATGACTGATAATAAACTAAGTCGTTTTGTATGGTGGTAAAAGGGGCTATGCGTAGGCAGATTTCCTGTGACATTGAAACCGACGGTCGAAAACTAGAACAGGTTCAAGAATTTAGGTATCTCGGATTCGTGCTGAACGAGCTATGTGATCTTAAAAAGTCAGCTAAACATTTAGCAGAGCGAGTTAAGAGGGGTTATAATATGGCAGTACAGAAACTTTCCGGGTCGGAAACTGGGTGTACATGGAAAACTGCGCAAACGATTTTTGAAGCGGTTGTAGGAAGTGTAGCGACATACGGGTCGGAATTATGCGGTAAAAATATCGAAACTGATAACGTACAAATCAACTTTGCGAAACGGACTTTCAACCTCAGAAGCACTACGAACACCGATGCGATTCTCTATCTTTTGAATCTAACGCTACTAAGTCCGAGACAAATTAGACAACAGATGCGCTTCTTCGAAAAGCTCAGCCGTGCAAATTCAGGCACTCTTCTACGAGCGACATTCGAAAAAAGTATTTTGATTGGAAAAAGCAGATCGCGATGTTGGTTTAAAAATGCTTTTAAAGATTGCCGGATGAGGTCAAAATTAACTTAGCAAACCCCGTCCAAGAAATTCGTTGTCAGTTAGCGAAACTGAATTCAGATGATACAATGACGATACTCGAGCAAAAATTCCGGACGAATTTGTTTAAATCTGTACAGGATAATGCTGCCAGGAGCAGCAGGTTGCACTTTATGTTTCAGTGTCTCCGCGGAGAGCGGAGAAGTGCATCTACTGCAAACCACGTCTATGATGATTAGCGGAAGCTGGGTGAAAATACTGATTTCCGGTCACTACTCTGCTGTGGAGACAGGAAGATGGAGCGGATTACCACAAGAGGAACGACTACGTAACTTCTGCGGGGTTGTGAAGGACGAGTGTCATGCTCTAAATGTATGCCCGGCCTATTCCCCACAGAGGGAGAAGCTACAGGAGCGCCTAGCTGCCTTTGGCCTTGCAGTACCCGAGGGCGCCTGACAGAAACAATGCGGAGTATACTACGAAGAAAGGAGATACCGACGGAGAAAGAAAAAAACGTTGTTCTTTTGTTTAAGCAATTTTTTTAACAAGGTCTTGAAAGATAGCCGCAAAGTATTTAGCGGAGAAATGTTACTATTGCCTCCGTGAAGCGTTAATTTATAAATACAATGCAGCTAAATTCACAAAATTTGCGTTCTATTATATTATCTTCTACTTACGTTAACGTACCCTGTTATTTTAATATTATTATTTTATTAACATTACCAGTGGTAGTATGCTCAAATTGTTCTGACTCTCTTTGTCTTAAACCATTAATTATTAATTATAAGGCACCACGCATGGGGTGCCCCTGCAGGAAGAAATCTGAGGGAATAAAGTTGTTGTCTTGTATTACAGAATAGCTCGTGCATACGGTCATCTAGGATAGTTGGAATTAAAGCCACTGCCATCGTGAAGCGCAGGGCAAAGGCATGAGCCGGATCACGACATCACATACAGTCACACATCTCTTATAAGAAACCCGTTTCACTAAAGATACCGTTCATTATGCACAAAGAAACCCACCATAATTTCTGGAAAAAAAACGCAAACCATCAGCCACAACATGTCTCCATGTTCGGCCGTCCATGCGTTTTTTCTACTATGCACAGGCTCATTCGGGTAGAGAGCGATATCAGGATCTGTGGTTTTAAGCGAGGAAATTGCGAATCTACGTGAACAAATCAACGATTCCGTGGTCATCAAGGGGCGCGAGTTGTCCGCAGATCGGTTTGAATGTATGCGCATATGAAGAGCTTCTAGTTCTATAACTCCGACATAAACGACTACCTGTTACATCAAACAAAGTCAAACTGGTTAACGACAATTATTATTGTTTATAATTACAAACAAAATGAGCACTATTAAAAATAAACACATATATACACACCGATACCGATTCTTACTGACGCTAATTAGAATCATCGCGAATAATTGTTATGTGCTTACCATATGGGTGTCTCCAGTGACCACGTTCGCTTCCCCTCTTTATACCGAAAGCGACTCATCGTATGGAGTCCGGTACAAACGGATTTATAAGTGCAATATTTACAACCTAAATCGAATTGTACTATGCTTCTTCTGACCGTTAAATGCATAAATACTGTTGCCAGTTTTAATGTAATCGTCTACGGTATCGTTGAGTGGAATGTTGCCGTCATCATCCATATTGAATTCTGCAACAGTGGCCGTATGCTGGCGCAAAATCCAAGATTCTGCAGCGCCGTAACTTTGTCATTATTAAGCGGTATCATTGTTACCGTTGGCGAGCGACAACGAGATCGTTGATCCATCCATTCGTAGTTAGCCGCTTTCTGAGCTTGAATGTCGGGATGGAAATACGGAATGCTGGTCCACTAGACGGATTTAAAGTGTTCATACATTACTAGCTGTTCCAGTGGCACCCAGAAACCACTTACAGGGTACCCCGGTACAGTGAGCATACTCATTACAATTATTGCGCGCTGTAACGTAAATTTATCAAACGAGTTAATAATATTACAAAAGACCGCGGCACTGTAACACTCTTATAGGTCAATTTCACAACTCGAAAAAAGCTCAACATGCTGCGTTGCTCTTACCAGCCTGTTTTGTCTCCATATTTTCTCGAATAAATTTTGAGTGGAGTTTGGCAAATTCGCGACAAAACAGCGCCATAATAATAACGGTATCACATCGATATCGATACTGAGGTGCAGATGAGTCAAGAAAGAATAAAGGATCCAGTTATAGAGTCCATCGACCAAAGAATACAAGTTTAATGTTGTAATACAATGATGATTTAACATCAGTCTCGACACCCACAGAATAATATGATGTAATACTTAACATTCAACTACATTGTACATAAGTTTTGTCAGAACTTTGTGTAGTTCTTAAAAATAAAGACACCGTTTAAATTTTTCGCATTTTGAAAACATCAAGTTTAATAATCCAGTGTTCTGACTGCAGCCCACACGTAACGGCTAAATCCTTACAACAACAGAAGATCGCTTGTTTTTCCACCAGGCACACACAGGATATACAACTTACAAGACAAGTAAAAAGTAGCCGGGCTTAAGCCAGGAGACCGGACGTAAGCCATGAGCAGATACGTAATCCTTATGTACACCGTAGTGCACTGTATGTAACTCACTTTTAAACTGGAACGAATAACTATTACACATAGTGTATTCATACACTATGTACACATGTGGTGTATGTGTACATACTAAATAGTATACACTATTAATACAGCGCGTAGTACGCCATTGTTTGCAACCGCACCGTTGCTGTAAGAAATTTTACTTGTAGCGTCAGGAATCTGGACAAAGTAAATAGCAATTAGAGTTCAACTTTAGATGGTTTCTACTCAGCTGGTTGTTTGAATTTTGAAATGCAACGCCATTTTAATTTTCTGCAACGTATCGCGTTTTAAACTAGGTTAATCTTTCGATTGATTATGAACGTGTTGATACTATATACATACCTAATTTATTGTATCTGAAGTTACGTTATGTATTGTATCTGAATGGTTTGGATATTTTGCGAAAATATGTTTTATATGAAGAATGTTCTTCCTGATCTGTTTACTGTGAGCCACTAATATCGATATCGATTGGATGGCAGATTCCGTAAATTACGTCGGAAGGTTTGCAAAGGATAGCCCTTCGTATAAGATTATAAAGGGCAAATCCCTTTCGGTGGTTCTGTATCAATGCGTGCATAAACACATCCGTGTGCTACGAGCGTTAGGGGTCAAATGGCGAGATATGCAATGAGGCAAGCCCGACCAGCGTCCGTTGGCTGACCTTACCGAAAAGAAGCTAGCTGCGCTGAAAAAGAAGCTCAAAGATCGCAAAACAACATGGCGGAAATTGATAGCCATCTTGATGGAATTTTAACTTTGCGCGAACTAAAGGAATGTCATGAAGCATACTTTGGACAGCCTTTGGCTATTCGAGATCTCAATTATTCAAGATTACCCGCGCAAATCATATAAATACTTACTTGCGTGACCCCACGTTAAGCAATATCGTTGAAGAAAAGCCTCATTCTGAAAAACTCAGAAGATGGCGAGGCTGGAACGAATGAAGATAATGAGGAAGGAATGAATGAATATGATGAGGAAGAAACAAATGAAAAAGATGAAACGGATGAAATGACTGAAGAAGAATACAAAAGAAAAGAAGGTGGATTCACCAACCGATACCGATTCTGATAGCACAAAAACCGAAACGAACGAAACTGGACCAATGTATGTGGGCACTGGTTCACACGCCAACACAAGATCCACTAGCAATATCAGTGATAAAAAAATACCGGTGAAAAGCAAACAGATTTCTAAACGTAAAGCCGAAATGGGAAGAGCTTGTTGGCGCCCGTACGTGTGAAATACACATGTACGGACGCCAACAAGCTAGTCGGTCATAATTTGGCTAACCATGGGTATGCGAATTATTTCCCTCCAGGTTATGTGAACCCTGTGGAGGTTGCCTTCGATATGACACGCCAAGGCACGTCCATCAGATAAAAACCAAACTGGCTACCGCTCAGAAAAAGGACATCAGCCCGGAAATGCCCATGCAGAAACCTGTTTGCCCGGTTGAATACGATTTTAGCGTCGGGGAGCAAAGGACATCCGTCAAAAAAAGCAAAGTTACCGCTTGGAAAAAGTCAGATGGATAATGAGACGGTTATTATCGACAGCGACGAGGAACATAAAGCGGACGTTAGCACTCTGTCGGACCCGACACAGTTCACTTCAGTGAAGTTGGAACGGGAGTTGTAAACAGATACATGCAATGGCATCTATCGACGTATTATTGTTGTTTGTTTAATATTGTTTCATGTCGAATCACAGCTCTTATATCCCGGTTATAAGAATTTCATGCGTACACTATTGTTTGATTCAGATTGTATCAGTCAAAAGTTGGAATTTACGCCGGATAATAATCGGTATTTCCTTATTAATAATTACTACAGTATTTCAAAGTGTTAGTCTGACTCCATCCATCGATAACGTTAAAATAAAGACATGACATCAATAGACTAAGGTCGCCCTAAGAAACCAGAAAACCGGCATAGCCTAAGAAACATTTATCTACGGAATGTTCAATGGGATGTCGGATGTTCGACAATGGGCGCACCGCAAAGGCATATATTGTACAATGCGGTATCCGACTGCGAGTGTCTCGTACACAGTACACTGTAGGTAGTAGCGTTAGAATCCATGTGAGTAACTGTTCATTTTTTTGGAAATCAAAGAAACGATATAGATGCTGAATGGTCTCGTCGTTTCAACGCTTTCACTGTAAATCAGAATCTCTTCTCGATACATTTGCTAGATGACAGGAGGAACAAATAATTATGTATACCGTGCGCATTAAACAAAACAAACATATATATTATACATATATAGCATATATAGAACAAGGCTTGTCATATATAGAGCAAGGCCCCATAGAGGGTCCTATTTTATATAATCACAAGTTTACGATTCGTATAATGCCACCCCAAGTTTCGATGGAAGGTCCAACATTTCGATGGAGCGGGCATTCCTGCACATGCGGGACTGTTGTCGGTTTCTCCGGCGCACAGAAACGGGATCGAATTTGAGTTTATCGTCATGAGCCTTGCCATGGACGCAACGTTCTAGTGTTTAAAATTAATACGCTGCTATTTTGTTGTTTACAGCTTGATCTGAAATATGAGTGCTGTCACAGTATTCTGGAGAATTGTTGTTGTGAGTTTCGCATTGAGGGAAGCAGAGCGCAGCGGTGTGGTCG
>NW_026570641.1:0-23935 GCF_019649055.1 Paramacrobiotus metropolitanus | reverse complement strand
CCGTAATTATCGAATTTGTGGCTCCCCCCGCAATAAGAGCACCCCGTGTAATAAGCCCCCCGACCCTGTTTGAAAAATAAGGCCACCCCCCGAAATTACGCCCCAGGGGGCCGTTAAAAAATGCCAAGCGCTGCAAAATGATAGGTGTACCGCAAATGTTTTTTAAGAACTGTTGTGATTGTGAGCAAACATTAAACGAACATCAACATAATGCGGTATTCGTTGGCAAAAAGGTGTATGGGGATCTAAGTATATGCTCGAAAATGTTGATGGGAAGGTTGCGCTTTTGCGTATACCGGTAACTACTGCGCTCAATTTCACTAGAACTGGATGCGCAGTTGTTTGAAATATAATGCCCCCTCCCAAAAAATACCGTTCGAAAAATAATGCCACCCCCCGAAATAAGCCCCTCCGCCATAGCGTTCGAACTATTTGTACCCCAGGGCCACAAATTCGATAATTACGGTATTCGAACAGTTAGTCTTTTAGAAGGGCCCGCGCTCAAGCTCTGACTCTGACTCTGACCACTCAAACTCTGACTCTGACCACTCAAACTCTGACCACTCTGACTCTGACCACTCTGACTCTGACCACCCAAAGTCTGACTCTGACCACTCAAACTCTGACTCTGACCAATGAAACTCTGACTCTGACCAATGAAACTCTGACTCTGAGGCTCTGACTAGCATACAATCGGCTTCGACAAACAAACTCTGGCTTTCAGTGTCTAATTGTAACTTCATTTGTGAGCGCTGAAAGTTGTAACTCTGGCTACGGCACATGCCCGGAAAATACAGCGACGAAGTGAATAAACAGTGTAGACCGTAATTACAACCTTGCAGTAATAGGTTTCCTAAAAGCAGCTGTTCGCACATCAAGAAAATGGGGAGACTTGGGGGTGTTACTTACTGAACTCTGAAGTAAAGTTTAGCTCGAAATATCCAGCATCTTGATTCTTGTATGGCATTCCAAATCCGACAGCCTCATCGATTTGGAAATCTGGAATTGGAAAACATCGATTGTCAATTTTGAAAACATCGATTACGATTTGCCAACACGGGTGCTGGACTTCGAATTTTTCTCAACTTTTGATTTTCCAATTCCACATTCCATTACACTACCTGTAATGGATTTTTCCATATAAATGACTGGACTTGGCCTTAATCTGGTGTGCACGCCATAGTGAAGTCTGGATGTTGCGTTGGCGTTGCAGTTTTATACAGTATTGTACAATTTGACAATTACGATGAAAAGTTGTTTTTCCTTATTGTTTTAGTCTGTTTAAATGGATTTATTCAGATTTGCGGATATATATATTTCAGAGAAATCTGCAGCTGTTAGTATGGCAGTTTTCGATCCCTTTGAAGTGTCATCCTGTGCTATCTCGTGTCTCCTGGCTATATCGTCCCGTTTTGTAGGATCTATCGAGTTCTCAATCTCCACTATGTTGTTTCCATGGATCTCCAGGACGTTTCTGGAGATTCAGAGTCTATGAAAACTCCGTCGCCATCAGTCGTTCTTCTGTGCATTCCACCGGATAAAGACAAGCCCATGGAAAAGATCCGCATTATACAGCTGTTCGGCGTCAAGGACTGCGAGTTCTGCTGGTAGAAAACGGTGATTATATGGCCGTCAACGTGGAGCGTTTATAACCATATCAAGGAAAGAGCGAAACAAGTTTGACTACGGTGGAATATTTCATCAACCTGGAGATTTTCGCCCTAATTAAACGAACGGGAGCCCCGTAGAATCCACTAAAATACGAGGTGAGCACAGTAGAGTGGGACAGGTTTGACTAGACATAAACTTACACGTTGCGAGATTTTTCGGTACTAAAATAAGAATGGACTACCAGTTTTCGTAGCAGGTTGCAGGTTGTTAGAGAAACAGATTGATTGAGCTTATTTTACAAGATCAGTTTTCTTTTGTAACCACGTTGCTGATCTTTTTGCCTCTACAGAGTATCTTCCTTTGATTAGTAAAAATTTAAAAGTTAATTCATTTTAGTAATATGCGGCGATTTATCAGAAAAACTTCTAATGAATTTTATTGGCGTTTGCAGATTCCATCGTAGATTTTTCCCGGGAGCCAAATGGCAACAAATTAGTAGTGCTGACTGTTGCTGGTTCAGTAAATTGACTAATTTCCATAGTTGACGACAAGGCATCATTTTGTAATTAGTCAGTAAACGTCGTTGTCCATGGAAAAGTTGCAGGTCTTTTGCAACTTTCAGATCTTTGATTACAATTATCTGCTTGTAGCATTTATATAATAAGCAGATGTTTGAGACAATTCAAGAGAGTTACATAAAGACTCGAAGTGCATTTTATTTCTTGCCATTACTTTATAAATTTATTCTGCGATGTAATTTAGTATTATTTATTTAGTAGATTAGTATTTGTTTATTTTGCCGCATTTTTTACAGTTTTATGGTGCTAATTATGTTTGAATACGTTATAGAAAATTAGCGCTGCGGCACAAAGGTCGAGAAAGTTTCCTGGTCGCCAGTGGGTCAGTTCGTCGTTCACACGGCTTCCAGGTAAAGCACAGTAGTATTCCTGACAGTGTGTTGATTGACACTGTCTGTATGTTATGCAGCGGAAGCGTTGGGTGTTTAATTTTTTGTGGATACCGCCGATTTGTCAGTGTTGGGAGATGTTTAACACTTTCTGCTCTTTGATGTCCAGTGGGATCCCACAGGACGCCACCTCACAGCAGTTACGTCCTCTTCGAATGCCGGAAACAAGGTATAATTGTTGTTTAATAATTGAGTACCACCAGTGATTTTTTGTTTCTTCGTTGGGTTTTATCAAAAAAATATCGAACCTTATTGAGCGGTAACTGGTTGTTGTAATTCATTATCATACTTTCTGTGTTTCAAGACAGTGCAGTTGTTTGCGTCCTCTCCAGATTGATACCGTTATCGTTTGCTGATGTTCTTTAAGTTGTTGGTTTTCGCCATCCAAAATTATTGTGAATTTGCAGAAAGAGAATGGATTTACACTGAATTCCTTTCAAGGCCGCTATATCCGTAATGAGAAAGTGGATGGATTGAGTATGCTGGGCTGGCGACCGAGACCCGCCCCTTCGATTTTCCCGGCAGAGAAGCTTAAGGACATAAAAAAATTTTCAAAAAAATTTTTGAAGAAATACGCATTGGAATTTGAAATTAAGGATCGATAGCTGGCGTCGAAGGCGTCGAAGGTGGGTTGATGTGACTGCAGCAAAGGAAAGCCCAAAAACCGTGACTATGTTGATTTAGGAAGTGTCGGAGCGACGAAAACGCCTGATGACAGAGTTTATGGATTTTTTGACGACAAAACAGCGCAACTTCGAGCAAGGACGACACAAACCAGTGGCACGAAAACAAGGTGCGTATTTTGGTGTCCACAACAGGAAGACAGTTTAGGAATAGTAAAAACATCTAGTGGAAGAAGGGTAGAATTGAAGTTGAAAACATTGCTGATCCATTTAACGTAAAAAACCATTTGACAGGTAAATTTTCGAAATTGACTGACCTTTTAATGCTGGTATGTAGGCTACAAACTAGGCGACAGGGTGTTTTGTGTGCTTGCGCGGAAGCGGCTACGGGCCGAGGCACACCGGTCGTCATTTGCCAGTTGGCGCGTTCTCCGACATGGACACGTCACCGCTAGCGGACAAACAATTTCCATTATCGAGTTTTGTGGAGGAGGTCGGTGGTGTGGCACCCACGCCAGAGCTGGTTCCCTCCAAGTTGGAAGAAGATGAGAATGGAGAGGAGTTTATACGTGTGATTACGGTGGATGTGGAGTACGATATTCCTAATATTGCCGAGTCGCTGTGACTGGGTCAGTGCGATTGAGTCATTACTCTCTTTTCTGCGATAGACAAGTGTTTTTTGTTTATTTCGGATCTTTATTTATTGTTGTTAGTGTTTTGTCATGCGGTTACGAAGTTATCTTTTCTGTAATCAAGATTTGTCGACGAAGATAATTTTCCGGAAATTTTTAAATTAAGTTTATTTCATAGAATTTTGGATGCAGCCGCAGTTCGTACTACCTAGTAAAGACTTCAGAGTAATATATGAAATATTTGCACTGAAACAGATGCGCAAGTAAGGAAGAGGTGATGGCATTTTTGGTTGACTACTTGA
The DNA here is from genome assembly GCF_019649055.1 of Paramacrobiotus metropolitanus. NCBI lineage: Eukaryota > Metazoa > Tardigrada > Eutardigrada > Parachela > Macrobiotidae > Paramacrobiotus > Paramacrobiotus metropolitanus. Next base: position 19,800 of record NW_026570641.1, on the reverse strand, counting down.
CTACCGAAACATGCGAATTGCTGAGTAAAGAGTGAATTAAAACGTAATAGCCGTTAACTTGGTTGGAAAGCAACTGGCACTAATGCAAAACAACTACAAAACAGAGTTTCCTACTTCTACACATTATTACACACAAGTCCTGTATTGTAACTTGTATGTTTGCTTGTAATTAACATTTGGGTTTCACAAGGTAGATTATGCATTGCAAAAAAGTATCGTCATTCGGTCTTACCAAAAAAACTGATGCCGTTGCGTTGGATCAAAAGGTGCCGAGTTTCTTCCTCGCCGCGCCGGTCGCCATTGACGGTTTCGCCATTGTTAAAACGTTAATGGCGCGCTTCTTAGTGAATCCACTTCCGATTGGCCTGTTACATAACAGGCGTGCTGAGCTGGTACGTCTTTGCCACGCTTGTTCTAACTGCCGATGAGACCAGAGTGCACTGGACGTCTGGACGGTTAGTTTAAATTTCAGTCACAGGCAATTTCTTTTAAAATTTGTTAGAATTGACGCATGTTTCTGAAGTTCGTTAGCGGAGAAATTAAACCAGCCGTTTTTGCGATAAACTGAATTTTTTCATAGAAACATAATGGCGAGTCTATTGCAGTACGAGTATAAGTGTGATTTCTCTGACTGCCATTGCATTATCCGATCTCCTACAGAATTAAATTTTTCATGGGCGTTAGGCAATGCGAATTGTTCTGGACGTAACGGTTGCGGTCATTACTTGGCAATACATCATTTAAGGAACTGGGAAGATCATTTGCGGCATCATGTTAACAGCCAGTCTGGACGCAACATAAATGAAGCAGACCAATGTGTGAATGGAATTCCGGCGATTGTCACATCTCCGCAAAGCATCGATCAGTTGGCAGAAAACAGGTAAAATATTAAAATATGATAATTATCAAATATTAAAATTTACTTGCAGTAGTGGTTAAAAGTAGTTTGTAAAGCCTGCCAGTGGGCAAAAGAGTTGCGGCTCAGATCAAAGCTTTGTGGCATGATATTTACCGGTGAAAGTACAGCAGTGGTTACTCGCATTTTTGTCGTCTCGTTTAAAGTCATTATGGATAATTTTTTAATTCATTATGGTATAAAATTTTGCACTGTGTATTCTTTGAGTTTTCGCTTTGTAGTCCGTTTGCGACAGGAGATGGCAGTGAGTCTGGATTTCGTGCCTCGAGCAATACCCATGGACAGCCATCTACGCATACTCCACATAGTGAGCCGATGAATTACCGCGCCGGGGTCGGTGCTGGGTCAGGAAATCGGTTTCCCGGTGGAAGCGGAGGTGTTGGACATGGGGGCCGGTTTCCCGGCGGAAGCGAACGTGTTGGACGTGGGGTCCGGTTTCCCGGCGGAAGCAGATGTGTTGGACTGGGTGGGTCACCGTCGTTTCCATTTAGTGGGTCAGCTGGGCGATGGGCTGCGACGACCGGTGGACGAGGTACTGCGAAGCGCCCGAACTTAGCCATTCATCGGTCACCAGCATTCAATGCACAAGCGCCACCAGATCCAATTAAAGAGCCCCAGCTTGAGATTACATACAATTTCCGCGTGTATTTGTTTCGAAAGAGGAACAAAAATGTGGTCCCGCCTCCAAAATCAAAAAAGTACGTTTTTCCGTAGTTTTGCATTAACATGATTTCGCCACATTTTATCAGTTATTGTCAGCTTAACTTTAGTGCTTAGCTTAGTAAGTAAAAAACGATCAAGCAGTTGAAATTTTGCAGCGAACATCAGCTTGAACTGGAGCTGATGGACCATATGGGACTTATTCGGTTAATTGAATTTGATAAGCTTACGCAAGATCACATCATCCAGAGCATTTCTCAGCTTTTTGTGGATCGTCTGCAAGGTCGGCCTTGGACACTTCTGTCGCGCACTGGAAAGGGGAAAAAGAAAGGATACTGGCTGTACGCGGCAAATGTTGTTGATCACCGGGCTTGGGAAAAGCAAGAAATGTATTTATTTAGTTTTCCGGGAAGAACGTCGGGCCCCAATGCGATAATGTTAATTTTCTTATTTTCAGGATTTCTGAAACGGAGGTTGGCGACGTTTATCGTCACATTTTCATTGCAATGAATGACGGCTGAGGTATAGATTTTAATTTTTTTCAAACGTAGCAAAGATAATTCACTGAAAAAGGAAATTAAATTCATTATCCTTTAATGTTTAATTTTGAATTTGTTGCTTCCGGTTTTAGGCTCGAGGGATGACCGTTGAGGAATTACCACTGGAAAATATCGAAGGTATCGAGGACGTACAATCAGCTAAATTTGAGCAGCTTGATAAAATCATGCAGTTAATAAGGCCACACTGTAGAAGCTGCACTGCACAGACACATTATTTCTGGATTTTCAGAAGCGGTCAAGCGAGAAAACAACCGCCGAGATGACCAGCAGGCCAGTACATCCGGCCTTCGCTCAACTGCCCGCGTAGATGATGAAGGAGGCTTTTCCAGCTTTGGTGGCCGTGGATCCCGCGGCTTTACAGTTGGCAAGCGACGTAGCACTGTTTTTGACCTGGACACTCCACCATCATCACCGGAGCGAGATCACCGCCCAGTTCGCTTTGCGGGTGTTCGGATCCCAGCGAAAGGCCCGCAAAACCGATCAGAGATTGTAACACTGCATTTCTCAGACGACAGTGATGTTGAATCCCTTGAAACGCCGTCCGTAAAAGAAATTCTGCCTCTATTATCCACTAAAGACGATGCGGAAAGTTCAGATCCCACGTTAAAGAAAAGATTTACAGTACGAGATCTTCCGGAACCTGAAAATCAATACTTGACGGTTAAGGATATGCGTGATCAATTATCCGTTAAAATGACACACGAGTATCCGATGGTCAAGTCACAGTTCGTATACGGGTGGCTTCAGGAGAAAAATGTTGAAAATTTCAGCAATTTCTACTGTGCGCATGGTGATGACCTTGCCAATGCAGGACGGTTTCAAGTCCGAATGGATGGGTAAGCTGGAATTTTTAAATCCGCACGGCATTTTTGTTAAAGATTAAAAATCGAATTTTGTAATGTGTATCTGCTCATGAACCTACAATAAATAATATTTTTCCATTGCGGTTTTTGATTTTCAGTGCGGTCGATGCTGATGGCCCTTACAAAGAATTCGGTTCTCGCTATTGGCAAGATGCTCGTTATTATAAATTCCCGGATATTAACGAGCCCCTTTTTGTGGAAATAAATTTGGTGGTGCTGTACACGGCGGTTCCCATTGTAACCGAAGAAGGGCGCGCTGTCTTAAGGGCTTCCGGTTTTATGTTGCGCGAAGCAGTGATGCGTGGTGCGTCGTATCCCGACTGGCTATCCAGCAGCGTTCTGCGAAGCATGCTAGGTTTACCCCTTGAACTGAATGAGGTGTTCCATTTTGATAAGGGCGTGGGAGATATGATCGAGCGTATTTTATCGGGGTCTGGAGAATTAACCATGCATCAAGAGCCGATGCTGAAACAATGGGCGGAAAATAATCCAACTTTCCCGGTAATAATAGTGAATTTTTGGGTGGTGCAACTGAATATAATCGTAGATTATTTTACAGTGTAGGGAGCTGATGAAAAGCAGCCGGGAAACATTCTGTCAGTACATTGCTGAGTACGAACTGGTAGGCAAGCGAGCTGAAAATCTCCGCTACGTGTACGAAGGTTTCTTAGCCGGTGGTTTTATTAAGGTGAGAAATAATAAATAATAAAAAAATAAAAAATAATAATAGAAAATGGGAAATAATTTTTATTCATTTTCGAATAAGCGTTTCCTTATTGTCGCATTTTTCAGGAATTAAAAGCACTACTGCCAAATTGGAAGATAATGGAAGATGCGCTGTACAATTCAGTATTGATGGGAAACGACTTGTTGGAGCAATTTATCGCTGTGGATTACGATGAAGCTTCGGCCGATGAGGTCGTGCTCGCCGCCTGGCTAGACGATATCATCAAAGATGACCTCTCCTGCTCCGACCGTCGAAAGTTACTCCGATTTATCACAGGCTCGCATTCAATGCCGGCATCTCCAAAGATTCAGATTCTTTTTAGCAACGATGGACGTTTTTTGCGACGACCGACGGCCGGAACGTGTAATAACACCCTGCTTCTTCCCTTGGCCTGTCCGAGCAAAGAGAAATTGCTGGAATTGATTCGGGAGTGTCTGGATACGATGGATCACCCCCTACAAGGAAGTTTCCAACTTGGCTGAAATTGAGTTAAGTGGACTGCGTTAAACAGTAGTAGTTGCATAGCGGTTGTATATGCGTGATAGAAACCAAAACGATTCGCTGATTAGTAGAACGGTTTTCCAGATCAAATGAACAACGTGTAAGGGAATTTAAATTTTTATTTATGACTATTTGGATTTCCAGCACCCGTAATTCAACAATAAGTCACATAACCTAATTTACGAAAATGCTATGCGTCCGGAAACATTCCGGACGCATAGTTAAATTGCTAAGCGCCCGAAAATCATGTTAGCGTGGTGAGATGGGTGTTTATTTGTGATTCAAACCCATAACAATAATTTGTCTACCCATAACAATAAAAATGACCTTCGATTTAAAATAAAACAATTAAAGTAGTGTTATCGTAAATCGCTGCTGTTTTCAGGGCTTGTTATGCGGTAACGGTAACTGGACGGCCGTGTGGAGGAAGAAGCTGCAGATTACTTTTTATACCTTTTTTAACCTGATTTGAGTGGAATAATCAATTGAACTTGGATTTAGTCCAGCTCGGATTTGGATAGCAAGTAGGATGGTGGTGTGTAAACATGCCGGCATCGGCAGCACCTATTTTGTTGCTTTGGTTTGTGTGTATATTTTTTTAGCACCCCTGTTTTGTTTCGATTTTTTGCACTTTCGCTTACTGGGCGAAAAGTTGACACATTTGGTTTACTGCTGCTTTTTTGGAGGTAATTTGCTGCGGATTTGAGTGTGGGGCTTTTTCTGGAATATTGATACTTCTTACCTTTTCCTTTTTGGAAAAATTGTGGCACCATGTGAATGTGCGGACGAACTGATGAAATTGTTTTTGGTTTTTTGGACTGTTTAACTTTAAACTAAGTTTACCGCTATTTAGTAACAATAAAATTATCGCAGCAAATGTCTTATGCGGTATTTTGTTACAAATCAGTTTTCCCAACATTATGGACTGCCAGGACTGGTCTGGGTTTTTCGTATGAAAACGAAAACAATGTTGAGTTCGCCTGAAGAGAACACCAGTTATATTTTTTGTGGTTAATTTTATTTTCGTTAACTTTCAATAACTTTCCAGAGCTGCATCATAATTATCAGAAATTCAAAGCCGACAGAAAAAGCCCAAAACCGAAAGTTCAAGCAAATCAGCACCGTATCTGCAATAAATGACTACAACCCCGTCAAAAATAAAACAACCCAAAGGAAATTTGCAGAAAGGAATTAGAAAATGCAGACCCAATCAAAGTCTAATATTCGTTAACTAAAACCAGCGAACTATTCGTTAACTAAAACAAGCCGTGGCTGGTCCCGCTAATGTGACTGGCGCTGCTCTTGCGGATTACAGGGAAAACTGGGTGCGTCCAGGGCGATGAGATTCGTCTCACCCGCATCCACATCCAGCCATAGCTGCGCCTCCTAAACAGTGTGTTGGTCATCGGTGCGATGCCGGTTAAAACCGAATATGCGTGGCCGTTGCTATAGCATGCGGCAGAAATTATAACCGAAAACTAATAGGCAAATAGTCACTAATAAAAACAAAATCATAATCCATAATCTTGTTCACATTTTCTCCTCAACGACAACCTGAACAAAATATATTTTGATAATATATCAATTTGTTGAATTTGTTACGGTGACGCAGTTTGCAAATTGTGGCAAACAACGAAATTAGAGACATCGAAACTTGCCTGGAATTTGATGGGATGCTACCATGACATACACACTTCTACTTACTACCACCAAAAATTCAGAAATAAAAATCTCACATCAACCTATTGGAATGTCCTTTAGCCTTCTGGAAAGATCTGGATTTCGGAGGAATAGGGTCGCTTGTAGTCTTACTTCGTACGTCCAGCGACACATGATGGGAGGGGAACTGGGAAGCAGTTGAGTCAGGCACCGGCGCAATATACGCCAAATCACGAGAAAACCGCACAGGGTACTGTAATCCGTTGCCTTTGCTGTAATAGAAGTACGCAATATTATTAATACGGATAATTCGCATTTTATTCAAGCCTTTGAAGTTACAAAAGAGCACATCCGGTCACTCTTCACCTTAAAAACGTTACGGATATATTAACCAACATTACCAGGAGTACCATCTCATACTTATCCGAATCAGAACATTTTAAATTGGCCAACACATTTAGAAAAAACTTCGACTGAAAATTACTGTACCTCGCCGGTATTTTTTAAACTACAGTATTCACATGCGGGCTACTGCCGAAAGCCACTTAACCTCAATTTTCCTGCTCCGAGACGAATTCGTGGAACAGAATTTATAAACATACGAGTACCTTGCAACCACCGGGAGGAACCAAAACAGCCAGTTATCGCCAAAGATCTGTGTGAAATTGCTGTAGTGACCCAAATGACAGCCGTTCTTATCGATACCTCGCCCGAATATAGGCGATCGATAACTTTCTACGGAAAACTGCAAGGCATTTTAGGCAGGGCCTAGAGTAAGCGTTCGAATCAACAGACATGGGTGCAATACAGTACATTAAATACAATTTAGCAGTAAAGCGAAGACTCACCAGGGGATGCAACAAATAAAAAAGTCAGTGAAATATTGAACTTGTTATACAACAAAAGAGTAAAAATTAATTACCAGTGATGATCAATTTTTAATCGTATAATACACCTGTAATTGAAAGGCATAAGGATGAAGTTGACACCAGAACGTGGACATTTGGTTGTTTTTACCTCTCACAAACTGAGCACTGGTGCGAACGATCAGGTTTGATGAGAAAGCACTTCTTGCAGTATGTAACATCTGGAAATAAGACGGCACTACAACGATGCTATATAAACGGCGCCATATTAACGTTGGTGGGAACGACAAAACAGTCGGCAGAGCTGACCTTGATTATAGCCTCTGGTGTGCACTGGAAGATTAGTCGCATAGGAATTTTCTATTCGTAAAATTTGTAATTCGACATCTACGTCGGATGCCATACGGCACGGTATAATTAATGGGCTGTATGACGAAAAATATACAAGTATACTAGTAATTTACTATGCCTTCTGATAATAAAAAGGGAAATCATCAGAACCTAATCCTATGTAGGGTATTAATTAACTATTGATTACCGGAAAATGCACAAGTATGTGCTATAACAAACCCAACATGCCCCAAAGTTCATCCTTGAACGAAACATTTCCCCGGTCATTTACATTTACGGTATTCCCGGTTTCCTCACGGCCCGAAATTCTTGAACAGCGACACAAAACTCCAGAACAGTAGTCCGGTTCGTAAGGTGGCAATGGCAGCGACTTGTTTATATAACGCACACATCTCGACCGTAAATACTCGACCCCAAAAGTATTATTATACGATATTTATTTCAATTAAACACCAGATACCACGAAAGCCGCGAAGAAAGCTACTACGATGTCCAATTTCTAGATAACAATCGATCATCATCAAGTTAGAATAATCATAATTTATAATATCAGAACAACACTGTTTAAACGCAGACATTCACGACTCAGATGACGATTATCAAATCGAAAATGAATAAATAATTAACCAAATCTGTTAAATAACAACTGTTCCTTCGCACCAATCATGTCAACAACAGATAATACTTATTACAGCTTTATTAAAGTTCCTCCGTAGCCTAAACGCGCGGCATCACTCCCGTAGCGAACAACGTCACCTTGCTGCCTATCTTCTTCTTCTTTGATCCTTTACCTCCCATGCCTTCCGCCTTACTACTGCTCATCTCCAGCTGGCTAAAAGCAGCATCCAGTCCAGCGGAGAAGGATGCGTGGAAATCCGGCGCTGCTCCTTGCTGGTTTTCCTCATCGGAAGATGTTTGCTTCGGGACATGTTTGCTCGTAGACTGAATTCCTTCGTTTCCGGTGGACGACTGACGCTGAACTTTCCCTTCGCGCAGCATCTAAATTATAGAAAATTGAAATTAAAATCTTTTCCAACTCAAATGAATGCTGACAGCACCTGTGCAAAAGATTTCGGCGCTGAAGTACTAGGGGTCAATGTGGCGGCTTTAGGTGAAGAAGGCAGCAGCGTTTCGCTACCAACTGCTGGAAATGCTTCTTCCGAGGCCAAATTCAAATCCTCCATCGTCGGGCTAGGACTGACGGCCGGAAACAGCTCCGACTGCAGACTAAAGGATACCCATCCGCGAATATCTTTTCGAAACGCATTCTCGGCATCACGCTGGCGCATCATTTCGTCTTTGAAAAGCCGAATACGGAATAAATTAGAGAGCTTGTGATCGTAGTATCGCTCACTCTTACTGCATTCTGATGTTGCGAACATGATGGCGTTAGTCGATTTCCGACGCGAAACTATCCAGCACCTCCACGGACACCATCGGCGGCTGCAAGTCTAGTTCCACCACGCTAAACACACACGTCAGCGGCAAGTGCGATAAATACCGATATCTATGAAAACCATAATGGGTTATCTAAAGAATGCACAGATGAAAAAACTAGACATGAAATTCAAATTACCGTTTTCGTATTTCCTCGTTAATACTCCATGTATCAACATCCACCACCTTCCCAGGGATCTCCAATGGCGCTTCTCGGACATGCCCATACTGCGCCGTCAGCATTCTCACGTTAATCGGATGCAGATAAATATGCTGTCCATCTGCTGCCTGATAAAAATAATGCACTCCAGAAGGGATTTCACCAGAGCCCACGAGCCAGCCAGCCACCCACGAAACAGATTTCCGGGGTGCCGTCGCGGATTTCCGGAAAACATTGAGAGGAGTCATGGTGAGCAGTGAAGAAGCGGATGGAATCACCTTCGCTCTGCAGGGCCACAGCACCGTCCGCCACGAGACGCTCCGAACTGCCGATGGGCCATATTGGGATGCACGAACACCACGTTAAGACACCCTTGACTCCAATATTGACAATGAGTAAAACTCAGACACAAAAGCACCATCGGGAAATCTCTGCGAGTTTTCCGTTTCCAGCTGCAAAAAAACGAGAAATAAATTTAAAAGATACTGAAATAAATTTTCAAAAAAGCACGCGTGTCAGTACCGAATTTCAAAAATTATTGTTTCGAAAATTCGTACCATCAACCAAAATGAAACCGCACTAAATCTTTTGCAGTCTGAAATGTGTCAATTCCGTACATCCCATCATCGGCCATAACGTCTATACTATCCAAAATCAGCTGCGCCTCATTCGGAAAACTGCTGATGATGTCGAATACCGGTACTGAATCTCTTGAGTGCGAGGCATGATTTCTGATATACGCTGGAAAATTTTCCGCAACATCAACATCTGCTTCAGGCAAAACATTGTCTGCTGATAGAACCTGATCCAGTGAAAATCCGTGCAGTCCCTTCTCGCGACATCCTAATATAAATAGCTGCCTAGGCGTCTTTTCGTGCTCGGTTCGCATTTTATGGTTATTGAAAAATTCGATAAACTGGCCAAGTTTTTCTTGAATTCTTTGCTGGTACACAAGATGCAGTATCATCATGTCGCGCGCAAAGGAAACATCCAGAATGCCTGTATTCTCCATGTGTATGAAAACCGACCGGAAAAGTTTTATAACCACACGTCCCAAATCTCTCCAGAGTCTCTCGATTCTTTGATTATGGACGGACGGACCCATAATAATACTGCCTCGATCAGGCCCCATGTAATGCTCCATCCATCTTGCAACTCCAAAATTTTCACCTGCGTATCAATAATACTTTAATTAGAATCATAAGAGTTAAAGCAGTTAATGTAACAAAAGATTTTATATTAGTTATGCCTGAATTACTTTTTAATCTATCTATCTATATAAAATAATAAGAAGGTGCACAAAGTTTGTGTATGTCAGGGTCTAAGTCATTGACACGTCCAACCAAACTTGAATGTCTATGTACCGTTCGATAGTCTGCCGACTTTACCGTACTATGGCGAAAACGTACGGCTTCAGCTAGCAACACATTATCCCGTTTCTAGTTAAGTTTCGTTTAATTAATAATTTGCGTTTAAATTTTTGAAGTTAAAAGGAACACGTTTAAACTTTAAAGTTTGTCCACTGTCCAGCTGCCATCTCTGGAGGTTTTTATAAAACGTACTGTAAAAAACTACACATAGTAATCTGACAACTATTCCCGTTATGAAATTTGTGCAGCGGCTGCAGTAGTTTCGCATTGTAAATTTGTGGAAAATTGGAAATGGCTACAAGCTAAATTTGAAAAAGCCGGGAAATTTTGTGTTTGTTATGTTCAGTTTTTGTAAGAGTGGAAACTTCTGCTAGCTACGTTGCGTTCGGGTTTTAAACCTCATGTTATCCAATTTGATTGTTTCGCCGCCAGGTGACGGCCGGGCGACACGACACGAGCGGAGCTCGCGGAACAACAAGTGAGACATTCTGCGTAGTTCTTCGTACTTCCGTGGAACAGCAAAACCAAACTTGCACAATCTAAACGCATACATTGTTTAAATTCGGGCTTTTGTACTTGCTGGTGAAAATGTCACCGGATCTACGCTACAGTATTTCACCGAGGCGCCACGGAATCACGAAGCACAAGTAGACCTGGAAAACTGAAAGCTAAAAAGTAAAGGTGACCACTCCGTTACAAACTTTTACTGCCTTCGTTTGGCTCACGACCGTTCTCACTACGGTCTCCCCGTGCACTAATTATTGCGTTATTGACTCACTTATTGCGTACTATTTACCCGGTAAAATACCTTTTCGGTTTTTTTTGCCGTCCCTCATGGTCCGACGTGGGAAAACACTTTGCAGTATATTTCCTGCATAATGATTTGGCTTTGTTTGAAAAGATGTACGCGTTATTATTGTAAACATACCTAAATCTCAGAAATTATTATTCTTATAGTTCGAGCAATAAATTCTTCTGAATTTCAGAAATTATTCATGTTCTTTGTCCAGAAATTCACTGCGCGCCTACATAATTGGTATTTTGTCCAACTGTTTAAAGTAGCGCATGTTCCGAACATTTACAAAACATATGCTATAGAAATATCTTGGAAATGAAAGGAATGTGCAGTACAGAAATATTCTGAAAACAAGCGAGTGTGGCGAAAGCGAAAGCAAATAAATATCAAGCGAAGGGAATTTTGACTTAGACCGTTGGACGAGTCAATAAAAGCAATGAATGGAGGGAGAAGCAGTACGAGTACAAGTACCGATAGTTTCCAAATAGTTTCCAAATTGTTTGTGTACAGATATACGAGTACGATTGAAAGGCAATAAAAAGTGGTGAACGGAGCGGTCAAATTTAATAATTTATTTTTAAATGCTCTAAATGATGCCACCGCGCCATTTAGAGCATCTGAATTGTTTTTGGTTGTTTGGCTGGCTGTTCATTAACACTGACTACTGATAAGCACGTATTTATTATGATCTTGGTATTATTAACGAAAATATGTATTGTACGAGTAGGTCTCCATAATATATTTAGTTCGTGCAGTTATCAGCCGCTAATCTCTACTACTCCGCTAATCTCTTTAATCTCTCTCTTATCTATCTCTACGCTAATCTCTACTACTCTCTGTACACCGCGCAGTTTGCGCGGGGTCCACTAGTTTAGAATAATGTATATAAACCCACCTCCGCAGTCGCTTCTCACTCGAGATGGGACTCCACACGCCCCCGCTCCGTTCAAAAAGGCTTCTAGTACTGTGCTAGCACGGTTATTCGTGGCAACCACAAGTGAAATGATCAGCCTGGAGAATCCGTCGATAATTCCATGAATAACAAATCCCCACCGCACCAGTTTGTGATTACCATCCATGTGCCACAACGCGTTCGGACCAGGGTTGGAGTATTTACGACGAGTGACCAAGTTGAAAAACCGATTAGCAACACCATAAGGGTCCAAGCGTCGCAGAGATGAAAGAATCCTAGCTCGCTGGACATATAATCCAGCACTCTTTAACTGACCACATATGAAACGATATCCAACATTCACAAACGAACTGAGTATTTCCTGCACGGCAATGTCCAAGTCATCGTCGGATATATCGCTGTACTACGATAAAAACCGCAAAAAACTTTTTTTTCGCGCTGATAAAATTTGGAATTTTATTGCACTCACAATAGCTTATTTTACTTGACCATGCTAATACAAATAAGACGCTACCGTTAAAGTTTTTGCTAGCATTAAAATTTACCTTGTGATTTAAATTGTATTCAACCAGCCTCCGCTCGATCGTACGTGTCGTAACTCCAAAGAACCCAGCAATTTCCCTAACTGTGAAGCCTTCGCATCGCATTTCACCGAGTTCGTTATCCGGAATACAAATTTTTCCGTATTTATTAGTGCCGCCTTTCATTTCATAGAAATAATCCGACCCATTTTCGTCTTCCCGCAGTAGCTGGTGCAAGCCCTCTGAACAGTTTCGCAAAACGTCGAACAACTGCTGAGCATCTCCCGTCACTTCGTTAGGTAAGTTTTCGCATATATCCCGTGTGTAACTGAAAAACAGCAAAATAAAAGTGGCAGAATCAAATTAGGTTAACTGCAATTTTATGGGATTTTTACAGCTTACCCAGTTAAATATTCAATTTGCGCCAGTGCTCCTTCAATGCCGTCTTGATCCCCATCTGCAGTATCCAAGAGCCTATTGGCCCGCCTGACGACAGAATCCGCAAACACAAAAAAAGCTTCCATTGTATCTGCACCAAACTGAAACCAATAGTAACAAGTACTTACATCAATACCACGAAATTTACAAAAATTATTTTGGGCTGTGACACAGTCGAACAATTCATTACGTAATTATTACAGTGCTGCTGTACAAAGTGTAACGGAAAAAACGTACCGTGTTCGGGGAACTTCGGATTTTGGGACGCAGTCGACCGTTATGGATCCCACTGTAAGTTACAGTGGCAGAAGTAATTTTAGACTTTCGTTCAACACATGGAACGGTAGCTTCGGGTTGCGGAAAGATACAGCTGTTACTCAACGGCAAGAACCCCAGAACGGGCCAGAAGACGTAAACATCGAGGACTCCACCATTCAACGGCCCGATCATAAGCACTTGAAGGACTTTAGCCCCTCAGCGGGTACAAGTACAAAATCAGAATAAAACAAAAAAGATGCTGCAACTCGAAGAAATAAACGGGTTTCGTTCTTCAAAAAAAAATCTAGTTTCTACTTCTACCAACGTCAACAACAACGCAAACTGCCAGATTTCCACATACAGTATGGCGAGCAAGTCAGGTTAAGGCCAATACCAGTAAGTTATATGGAAACGTCCATTACAGTGCGTGTAATGGAATGTGGAATTGGAAAATCAAAAGCTGAAAAAAAATTCCAAGTCCAGCATCCGGGTTGGCAAAATCGCAATCGATGTTTTTGAAATCGAGAAACGATGTTTTCCAATTCCAGATTTCCAAATCGATGAGGCTGTCGGATTTGGAATTCCATATTCTTGACGGATCACAAGCCAACGTATAGAACGATTACTGTCATAACGTAGGAAACCTGACAGTCAGTTTACATTAGATGTCTTGCCCGCTGATGTACTCTGTACGTACTACACTCACAATTGTCAGTGTGAAACAATCAGTCGTAAATAAATACCCTGCTGCATAAATGAATAGTCAGGTAAGCGGAAGGGTATTCCGCACCCGAAATGGTAATTTTGAGAATACTCCTCTTCGTGCACCAGCGCAAAACAAATTTGAACGAACACTAACAAAATCAAAGCGCCGGTAGACTGAATGAAACAAAAAAGGCGCAGCGCGGTGCCAGATCAAAGCACCCGGTGCCGCATCATGAGCGTACCGCTCAACAAGGCAGCTGTCAGGACCATCAAACACTACAAATCAAGCACGCATTATTGTTAGTTCTTCCCGTTACCTTTCCGTTGTGCTTAATGATCTGTCTTCCGTAAATGGGATAAAATGTGTTCGTTTTATTTTCCTTATTGTACCTGATAATCACGTATTCGATGGAACAGTAGCACTGTGGTCTGCGACTCTGTGTTATCGTTATACGGGAAAAATCATCCATTCGGGAGAAATGTTCTCTTATACGGATTCCGTAAGCATTTTCACCCAATCGCTTTTGTGTAACATCCACTGAAGATTTCTGATGCAGGATGAGGACATGTTTGGAGAGAACCGTAGAAGTGACGAACTAAACGCACTAGACGACTTACTGCCAGCAACAAGCAGCAGTGGCAGGCAAGGTTTCATGCAGCCAAGCAGTAAATTTAAATTAAAATTGTTAAATATTATGGGTCATTTGTCCTAAAGCGACTGCACAAACGTAAACTGGTTTAGATATCACCACAAATTCAGAAAATATAGATTTGCAGTACCATCTAAGTTTCTTGTTATTGAAAATAATTGTGTTTTGACATAGTGTATATTACGGACTAATTAACGTGCTCGAAATTTTGGGATTTTCTGTATGCTTTAAAAATTGTTGAATTTTATTTTGTGTAATTGTTTTTAAAAAGACCTCTATTTTACTGGTTTTGAAATAAGCCGCCGCCACGGCTAGCAAGCAGTTCAATTCAAAACTCTAAACAACAAACAAATCAGCGACAAATTACCCGAAACGCGACAAAGATTTCATCACCGCCAAAATCATAACTTTCAATTTGAAATAATCATGTTCTGATTGAGGGGTGAGTTTTATTCAGCAGATTTAAACTGAGCAGCAGTAACGAAATTTGATACCGCCGAATAGAAATAATTTCAATTTATTAGTGTATCTACATGAGCATTATGGTCTGCAGGGCTGGAGGCGGAAGTTTGGAAGATAGCTTCAGTCTGACGGGGCATGAGTCGGATACGGTTGAAGCAGCTGCGGAAAGTTGTAGGCAAGTAAACATATTTTGTATTTATTAAATAATTTTTTTCCATTGATGAATTGTAAGACACAAAATCGCGTTCGCAGTAATGATCCGTAGATCCGTTTGATGTAAAATTATTCAGACTGACGTTCCACGTTTTCATCTTTTGCTAATGCATACGTATACATACGTACGTAGCCTCTTGTTGTCGATGGCATTTTTGCTTGATCACGTCGATTAGTCAGTATTTAAGTTTACAATTGCATCCTTTCTCAACGAGAGAAATACGAGATGGCCCATGGGCAACCGAAATATTATTCTTTGAATGGAATAAATGAAAACCGGAAGTCAAGTTATATTCCGTCGAGCAACTGAGAATTTAATATCATTCCGGTTGCAAGGTTTGGGAGCATATTACGACGAAGCAAGATAGATATTTGTACTACAGTTTGTTCCGTGTACTACAATTCACAACCTTAACTTTTTTAAATTTACGTATGCATTTGTACTTTTGTATTTTTTATTACAACGGAATGCCGCGTGCATGTTCTGGTGTGGAAGCATCAACACAGATTACTTGCTACATAGGTAAAATATCCATGTATCTGTAATGGAATATCCGCGAGCACAGGATGATGTCCTAATATATAGACCTCAATGTAATTGGTTAACCAGCCTGAGCCGTTGCTTGTGAGGGAATTGGTCCGGTACATTGTGTCAAACAAACACTAAAACTAGATACATACACTAAAAACTTTCGCTTTTGGGCACTCTGAATCATGTTTTTGTAATACTTTAATTTATGTCCTTCCAAAGCCAAATGATTTGTATGCATTGCTCTGATAACCGTTTGCCCGCCCAGCATCCGGTTGCCAAGATATGGCGTACTAAAATGGGTTAAAAGTTGCACTGTTGTGTACCAAAAGTCTGGTGATTACCCAATCTTCTTGAAACTTTGCTGCCAATGCACTTGGTCATAGACTCAAAAATGAACCAATTTCAGGTTTATAGCATTTTCCCATAATTTTAAAATGAATTGTGAAATTCTTGAAGTTCGTTTTAAGATCGGAAAAAAATGCTATGGATCTGATAGTTTTCTGTAGTCTCTAGCCACCGGTAGTCTAGGTAGCTCCATGCATCTGCTAAAGTTTTTTTAGTATCCTGTAGTTTGTGTACCCACCAGTAGTCCTTGTAGTTTAACGCAGATTCTCGAGTTTTGTGTAGCCATTGGTTTGGCGCGCTACCGGTAGTCCGTGTAGTCTTACGTAATTACGTACTGAAGTTTTGTTTCGTCGCAATGAAGTCGTATGAGACACTTCTTAAACGACTAATTTCTGGGCCCACAGCATCAATCCTAAAGTTCTTAGATCTTTTAAATTTTAGTTGTTTGATTTCCTAATTTTCTTAAATTTTGCGGGCTTTAAGGCTTAAACCGGCTTTATGGCTTACACAGGCTTAATTTGCAGGCTTAAACTTTTAACAAGTTTTGGAATACTGTAGCAACAAAAGCAAACTTGAAGAAACCTTTTTGCAGGTAATTAAAACTACAAGGCTAATTAAAGCGTCTCCCGAAAACTACAGAAACTACGAAGATTTAATATGAAATACAGAAAACTACACTAACTACCGAGACTATCGTTGACAACCAAAAACTACAGGGACTGCACAGACTACCTGTGGATGCGGAGAACCACACAAACTATCGAGAATACAATGTACTGGTAATGTACTGGTAATTACCGAAATTACCGGAAATTAGCGAAAACTACGCATACTACTTGGACGTACAGGAAACTGCGCAAACTACCGAGACTATCGGTGACTACCGGAAACTAAAGGAACTACGCTGACTACCTGAGAATACAGAAAACAATACAAACTACCGAGCCTAGTGGTGGCTGCGCAAGGCTACACAGACTACTCGCGGCTATCCAAAATATAAAAAACTCCGCGAGATTATAGGTTGCTACACAATGCCACACAGATCACTGCCGGTTACTAAAAAACCTACACGTAGTGACGGAGGCAGCATCTAACTACGGTGGCCTACGGTACTACAAGCCAAAAATGTTGATTCCAGAAAATAACATGTTCGAAAGTGCCATATATAACTTTACGGGCCTAAACCGGAGTCTTCTCTTTGGCAAATTTAGGATCACATTGACTTAGGCATGTCTGCGAAATAGCCCTCAGCTCTTATATCAATTAAAAAAAGGTCCATAAATTAGCTGTAAGAGCGATGACAGAATTGTTACGGCAGTAGTAATTTTGAGTTTCCTTGTCTTAAAGATGGTCCCGCAGTAGAGAGTGGTTCAAAAATTAACTTTTGTGTCGGATTTAAAAATCGCGCGGCCAATATCCATTCCTGAAAATTCTTCCTTTAGCCCTGTAGTCAAAGCTAGTGAACGACTACGCACACGCAATCGGAATACTGAGTCATTTAACAGGTGTTTGCTCAAGCTTTTTAGTTATGTCTGTAACTGTATTTAAGCCATGTAACCGCATGCCCACTGTTTTGCCGCAGACGTGCCAGCTTGCTTGGAACACGTCACCTCGTCGAAGACCCGTTCGATGAAGAGAACCTGTCACATCAAGAGAATTTGGAATCGCCGGAGCCCAAAAAAAGGTAACGTTTCGGAAATTTAAAACCGTGCTTTTACGTACTTTGGCAAGAAAGCCCTGACCTTTTCATGTGCATTTACAGCCGCAGAAGTCCTTTGTTTGGTCATCGCGCTCGTAGCAGCTTGTTAGGACGTCCGAAAACC
Source organism: Paramacrobiotus metropolitanus (assembly GCF_019649055.1). Classification (NCBI taxonomy): domain Eukaryota; kingdom Metazoa; phylum Tardigrada; class Eutardigrada; order Parachela; family Macrobiotidae; genus Paramacrobiotus; species Paramacrobiotus metropolitanus. The sequence goes on along the minus strand of NW_026570641.1, from coordinate 2,074 downwards.
GACATTGAGATTTTAAGTTCGCCAGAGAAAGGGTAAGAAATGGGTCGTAGCACTTCTGAACTGCTTGTTTTGTGTAATGCAATCTTTGTGTTAATCAACTGCTTAGTGGCACGATCTCATTAGCAAATAATTGACATAACGGCAGTGTGCGTAAAATAATTTCGAATAAATTGCGACTTCAATCTACAGGAACCACAGTGGCGTTCGTCAGCGGTCGATGTCCATCTCAGACAGTGATATTACCGAATTAACGTCATCGCACGTAAGATAAAAAGTTTGTTCCTCTATTTTTTACATTTTCTTGTTGACTTACATACCTTGTACTACAATGGTCAAGTTCTAGCGCGCGCACGTTTCAAATAAAAACCATGGTTTTCAGTTAACCCTTTTGTTAGCAAAAACTGGCAACATCCAGCTTTGCTTCAGGCTTAATACCGCAGCTACTATTTGGTAGCTCATGCTGCATTGTCGTTACGATTAGCGCACTAGCAAATGCTACAATCACCTGCACATCGCTCACAAGCAGCGCATCCATTTTAGGGAAGTGGTCCGGTACATGGTACCAAATTCGTGTACATGCACGAAAACTTTCACTTTCGCCCAATTTGAAACACATTTTTGCTTCGGTTAATGACATTCTGCAGCCAAAATATTTGTATACGCTGGCGCGAAAACCGTTTGCGGTTCGGGAGTTGTGGCTGGAAAAAAATTCCAAAAAGTTTATTGCATTCGGGTGTACCATAGGTCTCATTACGGACGATCTCCTAAAATTTTGCACGTAAATGCAAATAACCACGAGCATAACGTACATAAATGCACATAACGCTTTTATACCGATCCACTGCTCTTGCATGTTTTTCCAATTTTATAATGAATTTCAAAAACTTTAAAAGTTATTTTAAAATTTGAAAAAAATCATGGAAATCTGGATCGGTGTTCGTATCCGTGTGCATTTGCGTGCAAAATTCGAGTTAAAATCGCTTCATAATGAGACTTTCGGTACACCTGAACGCATGAACAGTCATAACAGCCATTACTCCCGAAGCGTATGTTGCGCGCACAAACGGTTTCCACGCCAGTGTATGCAAATCTTCTGGCTATAGAATGTCACAAACCGAAACAAAAATATATTTGGTTGCACGCGAAAGCGAAAGTTTTCGTGCATGTACACGAATTTTGTACCATGTACTGGACCATGTACCTCCCTTAACATGTAGCGATATGACTTCCAGCGGATATTATATGCTCATTCCATAGTACGTTCATGCAAAGATAGTAGTACCTACAGCAAGTGTCAATTGTGCCACATGCAAAGGAAAATACCTATCAACGAATGCAGCTGCGCATTTTGCATAATGTAAAAATGTGCATGGCGTCCACTTTGTGGCTTACACAGCAGCTGAAAAGCCTAAAGGGTATTGATTTATAAAACTGTGTTTAGATCGCATTTGTAAGTGAAAATTTGGTTTCTGCAATGAAATAAAACATTTCAGAAATCTGACACAGATGGAGATGTCGACATTAAAAGGAATTAGTTTCATAAATTTCTGGCACCTACCTTTAGCGTTCTCTTAAAAATTCCTATCATTGAAACTATAAATGGGCAAGTACCATTTGTCTGATAATCATAACTAGCCTAAATGTTATTGCCTAAAAATAAAATTTTTACGATCATACGGCGGCCCCAGAATGATACTTGAGGCTAAGCATACCCACATTGTCAACGGTTCATAATCTTGAGTACTAATTTAAGCACGCAATGCTGTTGATGTAAATCTTTCAAAATAGGCCATTAAAGTATGTAAGAAGTCAAGGTTTATTTTTTTCCCAGCACTGTAGACCATGTGCCTTTATTGTGTCTGATGGATTCATTTTCGTCTTCAGAAAACTTTGCAAGGAATGTGTTCTCTTACAGATGTCCAAGCGTTCTTGAAGAAAGTGAACCGGGTGTTGAAGCTGACAACAATGGCGAGCTAATTGATGACAACGATCAACCGAAATTACGGAAGTAAGCAGATATTGTTGTTTTGGTTAAAATTGTAGTGAATAAATGAAATACCATGGGCGTGCCAAA
>NW_026570640.1:0-24055 GCF_019649055.1 Paramacrobiotus metropolitanus | reverse complement strand
AAAAGCTACCACTGCAGATCAATCAAGCCTTCGCTGCTAGTAGAATAATGAAATTTTTAATCATGCCACTTAGAATTTCTCCGTGGAACAAAATTTAAATTCCTATGTATCACTCGAATGCACTGATTTTATCAATGCTAATCTAAAACATAGTTATAGAGAATTTGAGGATCTGGAAAAAAAGTTTCAATAAGAAGTCTGGAGCAGTTGAGGTTTTTATTTTTAAAAACTCAGTTTTTAAAGTGGTTCCTGATACGAAACATTATGGAAAAATATTCTTATATATTCTTCCTGATAAGCGTATCGATAAGGGCACCAGCGTTGATTGACTGAGTACAGGTGAATATAAGGAAGGTGTAAGAACAATGTTCGGAAACACTAAAATAAGAAAATCGCAAACCTTTCAATAATTATAAAGCTCTTACTTAATTAGTGAGTTAAATTTTTCTGATGGCTGATCTAAAAAACGGCTAAGATAAGTCCTAACCTAAAAAAATTTTTTTTCCAGGGAAAACAATTTTGCTTCCATTTTCAACGCTGTCTCAGGCTTTTACATATTTCTCTAAGTGCAGTCTACTTGATGGAAAAACATCCATTTTGGTTGTAAAGGTAGATTTTAATTCGAATTAGATACTGTAACAGCGATGTTGATATGATTAGCAAATCAGATGATTTTTTTCTGTGATGATAGTTTAGGTAAATATTTATTCTCTGTCACTCATAACATCTATAGAAGTACAGATGCGAGTGTTTCTTCTAATCTTGCAATAACACATTACTTAAGGTTTGCCAATCACTGTCTTACTTATCCGGCGCAATTTGCGCGGGGTCTACTGATATAACAAATTAACGGAACTGCACCTGGCGTACGCGACTTTATGTTAATAACCGAGCTCCGCCAGTTGTAAAAGATAATGTTTATTGTTGTATTCGGTGATAAAACATATCGAGATTTAAGGTGCAGGCACAAAAATGATGGAAATTAAAATAAAATGACAGGATGAAATGACAGGATGACAAACGAAATGATTTTAAAAGTACCACCGCATGGGGCTGGTTACGTGCTGGTTGCTAAGGGCGGCCGGCACAAATCGCAAGTTCTATTAGCGCAGTTCGGTTTATCTGGCCAAAAAATTACGTGTTCGGTTTGACATGCCATATGAAATCGCTTGGAACAAATGCGACATTTGTAAGTTTTTAGGCTTTTTAGCGGCTGTTCTTGACGGCACCTTTCGCAATCACCTTTCTTCGGAATCGGTGTAGACTGAACCGGTGGTACCGGCACTGGTTCTGCAAGATCGCATAATTGCTTTTCGAAAAGGAAAAAGGAGGACGGTGTCTTACCACTAGTGGTTACGAAAGAAGCATTTCTCTTAACAGGAGGAACTCCTTCAAATGCACTAGTCGTCGGTTGTAAATTCTTTTCTGCGTCGTCCAGTGGAAAAGTGATTGTCTTTAGTAAACAATAACAGTACGCTGTACAGGATATATTTTAATTGGGTTGCTTATCCGCCTAGCGTCATGCATCCTTGTGAAGATACAACAGCAAAATAGACCCTTGTAAGTACCTTGCTTTGCGAAGAGCCGCTCGTTTCCGAATGGTTTGAAGACTGACTTGGCGACCGAGCCTAAGTAAACAGAGTGCAATTTTCAAATAGATAAGTAATAAATATAACTTACAAGAATGTTGTTTGCCGACATTTCTGGTGTTGGTAAAGGAGTCGATGTAAAGAGTGGGTTAAATGTGATATCGTCTAGTGCTGGCTTCAGAGACTTGAATGGTGAAGGGACAGCCGGCTTCCGTGTGACTAAACGCAGCTATTATTAGCCGTACTCATTCAGATACTGTAAGTGAACAAAATGCTCACCCTCCTCAAATGTAAAATCGGTAGCTTCTGGATCGCTCAAGAACGCCATCTCGTCCTCCGTAAAGTTAGTTTTTGGAACCATTAGGCAGCGTCTTGTGTGTTCATGAAATTTAACATTCCTACTGCCTTCGGTACCGGGAAGCTTTTTCAACTGAGCCACTGTCAAATCAACGTCGGCGGCATGAAGCTGCATGAGTGGCGTGAAGTCGCAATCCCGAATAGCAACGTAATCCAGATTTTTCATTACCGTAAAGCATTGTTTCAGCTATGTAACAACAAAATAAGCCTTTGCGAAGGTTTTAGTGAAACAGCTGCGTTTTTGTTTTACATTACGGTCTATCGGGTCACATAAGGGCATAGAAAAAAAACGAAAAGCAAAATAAATTAAATTTTTTGGTTCTGTTAAACATTTTTGTTTTACCTCTTCCGGGACAATGCTGCGGATCTTGCTGATTGCCGCGCAGAAAGCGACTTGTATTGTTCGATCAGGGAGTTCTTTAGGACTGCCAAAAGGGCTCGGAGCTTCAAAGTGATAAAATTTTTGGGCAATTGGGAGCAAATTGTCGAGTACGTAGCGCTCAATTTTTGTTGCCCACGAGTCAAAACCGCATTTGCGTAGAAACTAAAAATTAAAATAGCAAAATTTAATGTCATTTATGAAAATGAAAAGCCATTCAAGCAAGACGTTTTGTTGTACCAGTTCGGTGGACGATAGCAAGAGTGCATAACCATCCACAATACGGTGTTGACTATCGGAAATGAGCGGCATAGCTGTCCGAACTATAGATCGAAGTCCACAGGTCCTGTGTTGTAAATCTTCGATGTCCGAATTAGTTATATTTAGAACAGAGGCAAAGTGCCGAGACGCCGATTCTTTACCCATGGCAATTAAACGGAAGTCTTCCCTCGTCGACCCTCTCATCTCGACAAGCATTGGTACGACAACAGCCCGGCTAAGTGACTCAAATCTACCAGCAAAATATATAGGATGTATTTGTGCATCGTACACGCATGGCAGAATTAAGTGACTACAGTGAGACGAACACATATCGTTTTCTTTGTTTGCGTGCGATACGATGTACAATTAGATTGTAGTATTTTAGCGCATTACCGTTTTTGCAGGTGAGTAATAGTCCGTTCATTGCACGTGAAACAGATAGATGTACCAGGAGATTGGCTGTAGTTGTGCTTTTTAACGGATTTGCCTTCGTAGCACTCCATGATGGCTACGGCTACCATATTTTCATCTTCGGAATCGTGTATCACGATCGGAAAATGATCCCCATTGTATCTGTCCCTCAGTGCTGACAGAGTCATGTCTTTAAAAACGCAAATCCGAGAGGCATTAGTCCCACAGAAAGAAGCGGCAATTTCAGCAGATAAACTTTTCCCGGTATTCCTTGGTCCGGTAAGAATGAGAGCCGGAACGTGACCAAAAGATAGTGTTAATAACCGGTAGTGCAAACTCAAGATAGTTGTGTGTCCTTGGAATTATCAAAAAATCAGATTAGTAACTAGGTCGTCTAGTATTCTGGCAGTTAGGTCTTCGACATAATGGACAAAATAACTCACCTGCTGTTAAAAGAAAGTTTAGGAACACATCCGACATTCCGTCTTTTTCCAGTTTCTCTCGGACGACATCCAAAACGTTGGTTGTGTCGTTTCCACAATAGAGTTGCAGCGGGAGCACTGCAGCTACCTTGCTGTATTGAGTGATCCAAACATAGTTTGATTCCATCGCGGTCACGCGTTTGACACCGAGAGGCGTGCGCTGATAGTATAAATCAGGACCGAAACAGTAAGAAATGCCATCCTCCTGAAGGTTGCGATGTTCTACCGGAAGTTTGTCTGTTTTTTGCCCAGAGCTTGCGCAACATCTAGGAAGAAATTTTATAATTTATAAACAGCTATGGCTCGCACAAAAAACTCAAAAGCTATGTTAAAACTAAAACGTTATGATGCGACGCTGCATATTTTAAGATTTTATTATATTTGTACTTGTCGTATTGTTGTCGTTTCCAGGTTAGGTAGGAATTGAGGGCTTCCTGGTTAAGCTTTGGCGCCAACAAAGAGGGCATGCCAGGCGTATTCGAGATGTTCAACATAAACTTTGTAACGCTGGTGAAGCCAGATGAACCAAGGTAACAAGAGCTAAAAGTGTAAGATCGTGACATTACGAACTAAAAGGTCACTTTGATTTTTGCTATTTCCGTATGCGTAAGTCACGAGCAAAAACACAGTAAAGAAATTGAGCTCAAATTTGCAGCCGATACTGTTTTACTTACATGCCGTCCTTGTGAATTGGGGTTTTGATTTCGCACATCCAACCGCTTTCTAGGTTTTCACCTTGGCAGACGCCCTGCAAGATATTTAGGGTGAAACCCATGATATACGGATCTGCAGTTTTGTGCTTGTCCAAAACACCATAATACGTGCAGTGGTTGGACTCGAACCACTTCTTTGAGTCTTTAACAAAAACATTCATTTTTGTAAAGGCTAAATGCAAAACTTCTGAATCCGTCAGGACTAAAGCTGACCTGCAAATACATAGATCCAAGAGGCACTGAACAAGCAGTCAAAATGTTTTGAAGAATGTTCTGGAAAAAAATGAATGATGTCAACGTTAGGGCAACACCATTGTAAGGTTTACATTGCGTGTATCAATCGTTGAGGCGTACGCTGCCGGGATGTTAAGACTTGCATATCCATCCGGCCACTTTCGGATGGTGTTATGTATGATATTATTTTTTATTTGCTCGTGTAAAAGCGTAGGTTTTCGTGCTTCAATCGATCTTTGTGTTTTGCAAAGTCTTGTTTTACGTTACGACAATTTTGTGAAACGAATAAACGACAATGTCCATCGAAACCACGCTAAAAATTTCGGCCAGCGATATTCGTTTGGACATGCCCCCTAATGCCTTGGCATTAGTAAGTTATTTTTATTTTATGATTATCAGTACATATAAAAAGCATCAGCAAGACTTCTACTGCATTAAGCCTGCGTTTACGGTGCCCGTATTTAAACGATTTTTTAGATGCTTTCGGAAACACTAGCTCTGGACAAAACTGTGGTGGAAAGCGTTGTAAAGAAACTGGACAGATCTGTTAAGCCAGACAATGCGCTAGAAACAGCAAAGTTTGTCTTCTGTCCTCCCATAACGGAATGCACGAACGGCTGCGAGGAGAAACATTTTGGCATTAGTAGTGGCAAGACGGTAAAACCTAATTATTCAATGCTTCTATAATAATTCTATTGCACGATTCCATTGCTTCTTTAATGAGATATTGTTGCAGATCGTTCTCTACCGTGCCAATTTTCCCAAAGGTTCGGGGACACATTTTATTTTTTATTGCAAAAAATGTGGTTATCGCTTCTCTTACAACATGTTCTATGCAAAAGACCAGAAGAAGCGATTTTTCTACCCCGTTAAAAGAGCATTTATTCCGGTTACGGGAGATGTTTACTGGGACGCATCCTTGTTTCGTCTGCTGTTAAACAGCATGTAAGTTTTGCCAATTTGTGTTTAGCAGACGAACAACAGAGAACCATTCAACACAATCGTTTAATACATCCCTCAAAAATGAAAGTTAGAATCGTCACAAGAACTGGAATGTCCTTATTTATTTTCAGACTCCATGGGCAAGTAACCTTTGAGGGGTTTGCAGAAATTTGTCGATCGACATTTGGATGGCCTATCGGTAAAAAACGACAAACGAAAGCTTTAAAAATCTGTAACGGTTTTTATGAGATTTGTTTTTAGATTTCAATCGCAAGATGGTTTCAAAAGCCTTTTTTGTACACGAAATTGAAACGGAGATTCGTTCTCGAGGGTTGAATTATGGTTTTTCAAACATCACCAATGTAGCAAACGTCAACACGGCAGAAGTGAAAGATTACCTAGAAGGCCTACGAAGGAATGAATTATACCACCACCAATGCTCGGAAGCTGGACAGCGCCGTGGTTGCCCGTTTCTTGTGGTCGTCGACGGGCTTTGGAAAATTTGCCATCGGCATTGTAGTATGCCCATGAAGGTAAAGCTCTTCGGGAAATAAGCGACAGGTTCGATATCTCTGTAGTTGCAGAGGTCCATAAATATGCCGCATGTCAGATTACCTGCAGTGTGCGAGAATGAACCTTTACGCGGGAAGCTTTTCTGCGAGATCCACGACGGGTTATCGCAAGCCATGAGCTCTGATAAATCGGATAATGAAGTCAGCACCCGTCACGATGTTCTGGATGACAGCATCGCCGCTCTGGCTGGAGCATTGCACACTAGCTGTAACTCACCGTTACCGTCGAACACTACATCAAAGCAGAAAGAATCCTTTCAGGATGAACTTCAAGCGGACTCACCTTTACTAAGCGCAATCAACCATGGCTGCGGAAACCTAAAGCTAGTTGCACCCTGGTGTCGTAAAAACCACGGGGAACGTCAAAAAGGATGCAACTACAGCAGAGGTTATCTGTTTTTTGTGAACGGATGTGGTACAATTTCATCTTTTTCTCCCATATACAGGTAATGGCGATGGGTTGGTGATATTGCTAATAATCTGTTCCTTAACTATACTTCATATATACCAAAGGTCCGAATCTTTGAGTCAAGTCTTTGTGGCAGCAACCGAATGGCTGGTTGCATACGTTCAAACTATTCCCGAAAAGGATAGGGAAGGAGTGTTTTTATGTTACGATAATATGTAAGTTGGAATAAAAATGCTGGTACTGGCTACTTGTAAACCATATTTTTGTTGCTGGTGTAAGGTGCAACTTTGCACGTCTGAAAGCGATATCGGAGCCATTGCCTTCGCAGTTCCCTGCAGAATTTCGGGATATTTGGAAGCGCACGCAGAAGATCATTGACAAGATGCATCTTCGTAACCACTGCCGGGAAGATTGCCGGAAGGAGTTTGATCCTGAACGGTTCACAGCGCATCATCCCAGTTGTGACCGAGCAAACACCCAGATAGCGGAGCAGACATTTGCCTGGCTTGGCAAATACAGGAAACAAATAAACTCGATGTCTAAAAGAAACCAGCTGTTTTTCTTGCATCGTTTAGTTCAAAGAAAAAACGCTTACAATCAACAATGTCTAAGCAGCAACCTTACTCCCCTCTATGCTGGTAGAAGATCCGAGCTTTCTCGACTTGGCGTGTTTTAAATGTTTTCTTAGTTAAATATTGCAGCGCTAATTTTCCAATAAAACAGTACAGATATGCTCGAAAGCATGTTTTATTCGTTTACTCTACACAAACTTTAATTTGCTCTACCTTAAGCAAGCCCTGTATGAAAATATTCAGTTTTGTGACTCTATTCGATAAAAGCTAGTCTGCATACCATACAAGACATAACAAAGAAAATACTTTAGCCTTACATCATCGTTTAATATAGACACCCCTTTCGCATACCGTATACTATAGAAAACATTCTGTTTTTAATGAAAAAGCCATATTAATTCTTTGAACCATTTTCATCTGTTTTAATTTTGAACAGTAAACATAATTCGTATACAGAATTTGGTACTAAATTAGTGCCCGAGAAATTGTTTGTTGGATTTTTGGAAGCTTTTTCTGAGCCGCGTGACCTTGGCATTGTACAACTCTTCTAAAAGCCCTTTTTGGTGCGCTTCTTCTCTTGTTAAAAACGTAATTTAGGGGAATAGGCGCTTAGTTATTTCTGCCATAAAAGCAGGATCCAGCAATTGCACAACAGAGAAGTTAATGTAAACGATTAGTGATCACATTTACTACACCAAAGTTCCGATACGATACGATATTTTCTAAAGGAAAATAAGCTGTTGCCTCACGGCAAAAATAGCATTTTATCCGTGTGTTAACGCGAAGAAAAGTAAGTATGATGCAAAGCGCTCATCAGATATTACTACACAAAAACTTCGTTAACATTCAGAAAACATGGCTTACCTAAAAAACGCAATTTATTCAACGAATAAAACAACAGCGCATTCGAAACCAGAAGTTAATGCTTACAAGAAAATATTTTTTGCAAAAAAAGGGCACAACCATAGCATTTTATTGTTGTTTCTTTTTTTACTTAAGTAAGATTGTCTTTTATCTCAATATCATCGTAGATTTTATGCAGCATCGTGCCGCCACCTTTTCGATCGAACGTATTCGGAAACAAATTTGATGCGAAACATTTCTGAACCTCGACCAGTCCATCTGTGATGTAAGCTTTATCATATATTTTTGATTGGACAGACTTTGGAATTGTGGCGTTATCTGATGTACTGTAAGTTCCTGGTGAGGTATATATCCATTTTAATTGAGTGGTGGAAAAAGCCGAAATGAAATCAAGTTAAAAAATTGCTTTTTAAATTGCCGATATCACATTTACTTACCATATTGTTCAGCATATTTTACCATATGAGTAGTATTTTCTTAGTAAATGCGATGTCTTTGAATCACCTTGGTGAAGTGGCCAACATCATTAGCGCGATAATGTGCATTTATATTCAAATGGCCAATTTATCTGATGGACCCTGCATTCTTGTTGCCCAAATGTCACAAGCAGCTTTCAAAGACAGTTATTTGAATCACCGGAGAGATAGTTAGGCTGGCCGTATTATGCACGTTTACCATATCATTTCGTTTGCGGGTTATATATATCCAGCGTTTTCCAGAAAGTTCTTAAGGAAAAGCCTTGCAGGCGCTGTAATACCGTGACTGTCAGCTTACTTTTTAAAGTTAGAATTGGGATGTTAATTCGTTTTTCGTCGGAGTATCAATAAAACAATTGATCTAGTTCTTGTCAGGGTCATTAATATACCGTATACGCATATGTCAGCATGGCCTCAGATAAGTTCGTCGTAATAGTGGCGGTTATCGTTTGCTGCGGAACTGCAACGTGCGCGTGGGGTATCTGGATGCCTTCCTTCCGCATCCAAGAGTATTTGGACCGCGGGTAGGAAAGCCAGCTCCTCCCCGACCGCCGTCACCGGGAAAGCCGAGCCATTTACGTAATCCAGAAGGTAATGCCGGCGGGAAACCCTTCGTTGACCGGGCTAAAGAGTTTTTTAGCAAGAACAAAGAAACCTTGGAAGAGACAGCAAAGGGAGCGGCCGCGGTTGCCGTTGGAAGTGCCATAATGGCCTCCATATCGGCGTCCATAGGGGGAATATCCGGAGCAGCGGACGCCAAGAACAGTTCGACCTTCGTAAACAACTATTATGTTCCAGTTGATCCGTTGATCCATACTGCAACGAATGCCACAGAAACCACCCCGAAGGTATTCTGCTTTAATTTTTGATTCTTTATGACATGCTAATGGTTTGTTAAACGCATTCCGGTTATTTAACGTTTCAGGAGGTAAATTTTCCCAGCAAAGAAGTTTACTTCTTCCCCGGAAAAAGTGGCAACCCGACTCACGAAAATAAAGACGGGCCGAAGGTCACTTTCGAGATTTGGATAGTTATCGTTGGGGCGGTGGGCGGGCTCGTTTTTGGACAAGGATTGGTCGTGGTTGGAATTGCCTGTTTTAAAAAAGGTACTTCCTGAAAACCTTTTGATTTTCAATACCTCAGCAGATTAAACGTAAAAATACATTTTTATTTTTAATTTTATTTATGGTTTATTATGAAGTGAAAATACTAAAACCTGCAGCAATTATCAAGCCTCTTCTTGATGCGTTTTTTTGCAGTTTCTGCCAAAAAAGTGCGCGGAAACGTCAGCCCAACCTTCGATCCATGAAAGGTCAAAAACTTGGATGACTCATATGTTTTTCGAACTTTGGCTATAAAATGATTAGCTGTTTTTTTTTGTGCGGGCAATATTTGCCTTGAAATTGGCACCATAAAATGCTTGACCTGATTTTTTGCTTCAAAACAAAATAACCAATTGCTTGCCATTTACGCCCCTTATCAGTTACTGCGTCAGCGCCTGCTTACTTGCAAAAACCGAAATCTATAAATTCAGTTTGCTCTTCTCTTTTGCCTAAATAACATCGGAAAAACTTCACAGCAGATTTCTCAGCTGTACGGTAATTTCATAGACTCACAGTAAGGTTTTTAAGTGCTTGATAAGCTTAGCAATCATGTCTCACGTTGTTCTTGGTTCAAAACCAATTCGCGAGTTCGTGGCTGATATCAATGGGCACTTTTGTCTCTACAACGACACGGAGATAACCGATTTTGTGCGTTGGGTAAGCTAACTATAAAAAAATTTTGCCCATAATTTGTAAACAGTTTTATGTAGTGTTGATTTTCTTATATAATTGCTTTCTATGAAAATGAAAACCGATCGTATGCTTCATAAACTAATAATTTGGTATCTTCATATGGAAAAAATTCTAACGTCCAAAGCGTAAACATTTTTAGTTAAATAAAAATTGGATAACGCATTGTGTTTTTGTGTTTTTTACTTTATTATTGATATGTTTTTGATGGCAGAATTACGTTGGAGATATATATATTATGCAACGCACGCTTTTCTTTTTAGTTCTTTTGAAGTTATTAGTTTAAAATTTCAGGATATCTGCTTCAGTTTCTTAGTCAGAGATTTTTAAAATTCATTTCAGCCCAATTAAATTTTGTGCAGGTTACAGACAAACTGTTTCACAAATTACGTGTTACAGATGATCGTAAAATGAAAGCCTTGCTCAAAAAAGTAAGATTTTATGAATCCGTTTAATAATGACTATATTAATTACATTAAAGATCTATGGGTTGTACGACAGCGGGTGGGCATCATAAATGAACTTGCATTTGCAGAGCTACCTTTTGCGGCGCACTGGTTATTAAAATCATGATTTCGCCGGTTTTCCATTCATAATATGTAACAAGCAATTAATAATTATTCAATTCTCTTGCGGCGGCGTCATGTTTATTTAAAATTTAACCGGTGCCTTTTTATGAAATCCGTGCCCGCGTAATGTCAAAATACATTTTATTAATGCTAAAATTATTTGCATAGTTGACAGACGATTACAAAGTCAAGTTTGGCGTCCAGTTTGCCAATGGGCACAGCAAGTACCCGCCCAAACTGAAACACCGGTATGAATACCTAGAAATGGCGCTGCTTCGACAGACCTTGGAGTACCACAATATTCAGCAGTCCACAGAGGAAAATTTTTCCACCGATGTAAGAGCGCTACCAATTTGAATGATACGATACAAACTTGTGAATCGCAGCTATAATTGTTAAGGGGCCGTTTTAGCGCTTTTTCAAACAAGTTAACTGTTAGTGCAGTTAATTAATAAATAATTGGAATTCATGTTTTCTTATCTCGTCTAATCATTTTCATGTTTTTTTGTAGCCGTGAAACTGTATGAATTTGCAACGAATACACCGGAAATGGGATTTAACGTGCGTTCGGGAAATCGTTGGAACCTGGTACCTGTTCTAACGGCAGCACTGGTGCAATCGCCAGCACATCCGTCGACCTTTTTTGGAGGGGTTCATGGTCAAGCCATTCCTGAGCGTGGAATTCCAGCGCTGCCATGGCATGTTGAAGGATCTGAGGCAACTGGGCAGCAAAGCGGCAATCAGCTTGACTCTGGGAGCACTTGGACACTGGATCGATTCCAGCCTAGTATGAGTACCACCAGCAGCACCAAAGGTCAGAATGAAGCGCGTGGTGACGATCACACTTATCAGCTTTTGCAGGAGCAAGTGAGCTGGGACATTGCTCGCGTCATCGGAGAACAGCATTAACATTTATACTTGTTTCTGATCTGTAAAAACCTATTCGGCATTGATTGTCTTACCATGTTAATGATTTTCATTTATTCTACCGTATTAAATTGTGCCGTTTATGTCTACTTATACAACATATACAACATTTAGTGCGTTCAATTTTGTTATTCAGTGCCATTCCAAATGGAACATTTTGTTTGGCGGATCCAATTAAATTTAGTACTGTACAGGTTGCTCTTATACAATCTAAATCGGTGCAGTCAAGTACAGGAAACTGCTAACACTTCAAAATAGTCCAAAACTGGAAAAAAAATCAACGGTTGCTGATGCATTTAACAACTGCCGACATATCTCTATATAGTAATTGCGTAAGTCTTATCCTTTATCGATTCCGTCAGCTCAACTAACTGAACCAGTCTATTCCTGTTGTGCAGCATTTGATAGAAACTTCGTCGGCTTTGCCTCCGCGTTTCTTGTAGTCGGCGATTTAACTGTGTTTTGTGGTCAAAGGAATAGAAAACAAATTGACTGAACCTCTGAAGTTTGCATATAACTTTGGAAAAAAGTAATATTACTGTTCGATTTGGAGTTGTAAGCTACTGCTGCTTTTGGATAAGTTGCAGCCTAAAAAAGCGCAGAATGACAAACAAGTGGAATGGAAATTACGAATTACGATAATTATCATTCATCATTTACAGAGTACATGCGCAGCATTTGCATAAATTTTACGTAACTGATTGATTGCTGATCCGGATAAAAACAAATTGATCGGAAACCAACGAAAAAATTTGTTTGCTTTTGGGAGAAAAATTTCGCATTTTAGGTGTACGAGCATCGCTGCAGTGAAAAGGATGAGCAAAATTTTCAAGCAGATATCTTTAACGACTGTGGTGCAGTGTATTATCAGATTATTTTTTCCGCGCAGTTTGCACCGGGTCTGTTAGTAACGTTATAAACCAATGATCGTTTATTATCACTCAAGCGGCAATTTAGGCGGGGTTAAGTTATGCGTAAGATAAGAAATCACTAAATGCGAATGGGTAAATTGTTCCTAAAGCGTTTGGACGATTAGTTTGACGGTTTAAACGTTTCAACGAATAATTTTCGAAGCCACTTATCACCGACTGGCAGTATATGATGCTTAAAAGGTCATCTTTAATCTTTTATTTAAATGTATATTTGTGAATAAATAAATTGAAATGGAAAATAGCTTTGATGGAACTTGTTATGATGCGGATGGAATCATACTTCCATTTGGGTCTTGTGTGGTATGCGTTAACGATGGAACAGAGAAGTTGTATGTCCAGTACTCAGGTCAGTTAATTATTTTTAATAAATGTTTTCAAAATAGCGAAATTAGAAAAACTTTTTTGTTAAATTAAATTGTAAACTGCTCCCATTCCTATCATTTTTATACCTTATGTTAAATACAGCTTTGAAAGAAAGATTTTTCTTTGAACCTGCCTGAACTTCTTGATTTTTGGCCGTGCGCTTAGATAGATATATATGTTTATACATTAGACAGCTCTAATGTCTTCGCAGTTATTTTAAATTTAAATTGTGTCGGTTAATTTATTTTAGATGGAACATTCCTCGAGCCGTCATCCTTGCACGTATCAGACCCTGTTTGGATGTCAAACTTTGAGAGGGAATTCACCACAGTATTTTTCGGCGAAGACTGTACCGATGGTTTGCATAAAGATGCAAATTGCATCGTTGAAAAAGCCGGCAAAGACCAGAATTATTCGGCCAAGCCCCAAAGTAATTTGAATTAACTCTGCACATATATATTCCTAATTTATGACAAATATAGTTTTAATGAATACTAAAACTTAATTGTCTTATAAATTTTTCATCAGAAATCAAAGACAGAATGAAATCAAATGTTGGCGTTCAACTGTCTCCCAAGAAACGGCTGCATCAGCTAAAGAAAAAGCGTTGCGGGATCATTATGAAAGAAGAAAAAGACGTTAAGCAACAGCTCGCCGGAGATGAATATATTGTGGAACGGATTTTAAAATACAAGCAGTTCAACAAAATCCGATACGCGCATATTAAATGGCTTGGATTCAGGTAACTTTTTTTAAAAAAAATAAAAAGTTATTTTTTGACGTTGGAATTTTCTTACAGTATGGGATTTTGCTTGCAGCGAAACTACGTGGGAGCCTGCTGACGCTATATTTTTTGTGAACGCAAAAGGAATAGATGGATACAAGAAGCGGACAGTCGGTAAATAATATTGAACTGCTGGAAATATTATTGCATTTATTAAACATTTTTATATAAAATACTGTAATTTCAGATAAGTGAAACTGTTTAAAACGATAGTCCGCCGTGATTCGTCGTGTAAACTTCAAAGCATTTTCGATCAATTTTCTAAATTTATCAGCAAAAGCACAAACCTCCGCTTGCTCTGCAAGTGAAGCTTTCCTCCGTGATGCAACCATTTGGTTGCCTCACGGTGGACTCGTAATGAATTAAAACCATTTGATTTCCTTCGCTAACTGACATTTTGTTTTAGTTTTGTTAGTTTCTTTTGCCTATTTCACGAGATTTATAAATGGTACAAAGCAATGCCTCTAAATATGGCAAAAAAAGGACAAGACAAGACACCGGCCAAATCTAAATTGCACGTTATTCATTACTAATGTTCACAGGGCAGTCACTAAGCGACACCGAGCCGGCAAGGAAGGCAGGTAATTATCCACGGGAAGAATCCGGCCGCCAGGAAGAAGCAGAACGCACGGAATGCCGGGCTACATGGAACGCGTTTTTGAAAAAAACGTTGGCCGACAAAAACCTGACACTTGTCAATGTTGCGGGTGATGGAAACTGCTTTTATCGCGCCTTGTCATTTGCACTACATGGAACTGAAGATCGTCACTATGAAGTTCGAAAAAACATTTTTTATTTCATGTGCCATCCAAAAAATTTTCCGTTCCTAAAGGACAGATGTCCTGACTTAACAAGCGACGGGCTGTCAATTCTTTTGAATGAAATGATGCAAGTTAACACCTGGGCTGGTGCCGAACAATTGGTGGCCGCATCTGAAGCTTTGAACTGTATGATTACTTTCATCTTCCCGCAAAGCGTGTGGGTTTTTGGCGAAAATCAGTTTGAGAAATCTGTGTGCTTAGTTTATGATGGAATCGCGCATTATATGACAGCGGTGGTTAAATAATATGTTACTACTAGAAAGGTTTCATGGGGTATTTATCAACAACTCAGCTGCTTACTTACATTTTATTTTGATTTCTTCTTTTGAATGTGCTATAAACATCGCGCGCGAACTTCCAGTATTACCACTACTTACATTATTTTACTTCCGTAGCTTGACGTCTTGCTAACTTAGAAATTATCGGTAAAACACTATCATCATGCGTAATCATGCATAACATGTTGCATGTAATTACTCATAATATATCGAACGCAATTTTGCTAAAATTTGCGTTTGACACATTGATAGACTTAATGGTGAGAAGTGGTGTGCATCGCTGTTCTGCCAAGGCTCAAATCGGCCAACCGTTTTGGTCAATGCTCATTTCGGCCATTTTTGGTTGCATTGCTTTAGGATTTTCTATCTTCTTTTTTACTTTCTTGAATTTTTTCAAAATTTTTGTTCTTATTCATGTTTTGTTATAATTTTATGTTTCTCAAGTTTTAGAATTTTTCTAGACTTTATGTTTTGATTTCTTTTTTCAATAATTTTATTTGTTTCTTCTCGTTCTTATTTTTTTTATTAATTTCTTGGTTTCTAATGCAACATAAATTTTATTAGGTTTTCTTGTGTGCTTGGTTATCTTCTGCGAGTAAATGACAAATGGAATAGCTGACATCGGAGACAGGAAAATACCCGCCATGCAGTAGACTAACACTCGCCCATTCGAATTCTTCACTCTGTGGCTCACTCAAACGGCAGATGATCGGAAACAGACCACTTGTTTCCCGCATGAAACGCAATAAAGTGATATATGTAAGTGTTTTGACAGTAACTGCCAATTCTTTAGTTTCACCTAACGTGCACCCTTAAATCGTCAACGATAATGTCCAGAACAGACATCATAGGACTCCATTTATAAAAAGTTTGGTTGTAGTTAAAGGATGGACATTTCCGGCGGCAGTCAAGTGAAGTTGACTATATTTCTTTGGACTATGAAAAAGTGGAATTACTTTCAGTCAGTGGAGTGAAACAAAATACCTTGTTAACAGAATAGTCGGAACCGCTAGATCTTAAGCACATCCTTATCAGGCGATAACTCACTTTTGTAAAATCGCTAGAAACGGATCCCGTTCAAATCCTAGAAATGACTGCGTAAATGTCTTTGTGGGCCTATCCTCAGACGAAAGCGCATTTACTAATGAGAAACCGATATGACGAGCTCGAGTATTTCATTCCCAGAAGAACTGGGATACAGAAAACAATCTATTTCAATTTCGAATACAACAGTATATTTCGAATTTACTAAATACTTTGACACTATTAGTGATAAAGACAATGGAAAGATGACAATTCATGCTTACGAAATTAATAGCAAGATATTAACTGCTACGCCCTTCGAAATTCCAAGTGATGGACATGAAATTACCGGCGGATGTTGCTCTACGGATCATTCATTCAACCCTCAGTGCTGACAAAACGCGGAAAACTTTATCGAGCTTTTGCACCATGTGAGCGAGAAAACTATCCCGCACTAGCCCTTTCACATCCGCACTCGCCGCATAATACACGATGACCCGATCAATGCGTGACTGCAGCCCATCTGGTAGTCGCAAATATTCACATATCAGCATCTAGTAAATCACACTGTATATACATCAAGCCGCCGGCGGCTATTTCTGAATAATTTTAGCTTCGTGTAGATTTTAAATATCTTTATTTGAACATTAATACGGTTCTATATTATCTGATTGTTAGCGCGGTTTACATTAAAGTTAAAAACACTGTCAAAAACGACGTAAATTTCCGCAGGCCCAATTGAAGATTGGCCAGAATGTATTGCGGTCAAACTGGACGAAGGAAAAAACTTTGGCCATAAAGAAACGGCCGAAGTGCACGGTAGACAACACATTTAGGGTGCCGGGTAGTATAAGAGTACTGTAGGAAAAAGACTAGGCCCAGTCAGCAAAACCTTTAAAAGATATATTTTCTCATTACTTACGTTTTATTATTTTTTTTATTAATCCCAAATAAGTTGTGCTCTACGAAGTATTTTGAAAGTGCCGGGTTTTTTTGGAAATTAAATTCATGTTTAACTTACGAAAATGAGAAATTTAAATAAGGGATAAGAGTGAAAATCTAATATCTGAATTTAAATTCTCATTTTGAATGAGAAATCAGTATCAGAATTCACACATATCTCATTCTAACTTCTCATTTCTCATTCTGATTTCTCATTCTGAATGAGAATTCACAAATGAGAAATGAGAATCAGAAATGGGAGGGAACCGATCACCACACATAGCATAGGTATCTACGAGAAATTCTTTGAGCTGTGACGTGCGAGTCTGCGACAGTGCACCAACTGGTTACATCTCACAATAGCGGCTTCACTTGGCGAATAAGAATCACGTAGGTCCTTTTTCCGCCTTTACTCGCTAAACCGGTCGGTTCCAGTTAAGAAAATTGTCGCTTCCGCAAAATTATTTCGTATATTACTGCTCATTTCTTTATGCCGTGCCCATCGTCTTTTGGTTGACTTATTGCAAGATAACCCATGGTGCCCATTAAAATTTTTACTTATACTGCAAAATTATTAAGTTCTTGATTACCTGAGTTTTTAGTTCAAGCAGTTTTAATTATTATTAACAAATACAATTACGTTGTGAAAAGTGTTCATGCCCTGTAAATAAATATCAGTAACACAGCAGAAGCTTTTTGCGATGGTTGCTGTAATATTACTGGTTTTACCGCGGTGTAGGTTTTCCAATTTTTAATACAAGTAATAAATGGCAGCATAGATAGTCAAATATTTATATTTGATGCTGTAACGTACAACTTAAATTATAACGCCGGTTGCAGCATGTTGCATAATGAATGTCTATGCGCGTTAACTCGATGCAGCATTTTTCAACAAGATTTGGGAGCGCTATAGTCGCATAGCAAATTTTACTTCAGCAATGCAGCAGCGCGTTGGTAATTCTCAATCCTAACTTTCATTCGGTTTCTCATTCTTACTTCTCATTCTGACTTCTCATTCAGAATCAGCAATGAGAATGAGAAATAAGAATGAGAAATGCGGAACAACAGCGTCCAGGAAAGCGAAATAAAAGTGATGGAATACAAGCTTACCCTGCGCTAAAAATAGCCGGACTTGCTACATACTGAAAGCGTGTGCTGTGGAGGAGCCAAGTGGTCACCGACATAAAATGTGTACAAGCGCATGCACATCATTTGTGTTTCACTGACAATTTGGGTATTGTAACAGTATCCACAACTTTACACACACGCACTGTGAATTACTACTAGGCCATTTTACTACTGCTGACACTTGTTCATCAAATCGTTTGGCCCATGTAGCTACGAGTGCAATAAATATTTGTTTCTAGAAAACATCGTTTCTCGAGTTTTTCTATTTATGATACCACAATGTCAGTAAAAAGGTAAGGGTACAATATTCCATTTTGAATCGAAAAATGATAGTTTGATACACAGGTTTCTACAAAAAGGTCCAGTTGTCAATATTTCTCGGGAGGAATTTAAACAGCGTCACCGCAACTGTTTTGGATCTCTTGCTAACACTGCACCCTGTACGGAGTTTTTGAGCACCGTCGGATGCTACAAGGCAAGTGGTCAAAGAATCTGCTCAGTATGTAAAATCTGTATTATGGACGTTACTATATTTCTTTGGTTTTGAATGTGCATTATTATATAATTTAACGTCATGTCTACGCGTGAGAATACTCCCGCGCTATGAGTTTTGGCTAAGCGCAAGAGTATTTCGAGCTATGAGTTTTGGCTACGCGCGAGAGTTTTTCCGCGCTACTATTTACGAATATAATCAATATCTTTCGACATAATTTCAGCTCTGGAATTGTTAATAGTGCACTATAATTGTCGCATCAGCCAATTTGCATCAAGTCAGTCACACCGCAGTCGGAAACCCGTAGGCATTTCCAGCCGGCGAATCATAGGCATTAGATCAGCTGCCGTTATTACAGTATTATTATTGATAAAAGAAGTTTTCCTTCGTGCGTTTCCTCCCTGTGCTCGAGGAGGAGGCGTCAGTGTTCTTGTTTGTATGATATCTAAGAACTACTATCGGAAATCCTTGTCCCGGGCGTAATTTGTGCTATGGTTCTGCTTCCCAAACAGAAGGTCATAAGGCGGCCTCATAGTTCACCGAAAACGGCAGTTTAGACTGAATGGTGTTCAGATTTCGAGTGACTGTGAGGACAACAAGCATGGCAGATTTATTTATTATAGATTTTGTTTACGTCTATACTACAGCCCTATCCAACTGTTAAATCACTCCCCGCCTCAAGGGTGCATTAAATTGTACACGGTTAACCAGAATAACTGTTGGAATACGATTTTAAACTTTAAAGCTATTTTAGATTGACTTCAGCGAGGGCGATCCGAGCTATTATGACGGATATTTTATTGAATCTGGATTGGCGCGCGCAATGAAGCCGGATGGCGTTATCGGGAATATCACCTACCCGAAGCAGTATCAGGAATCACAAATGAGGGTTCGTAATGCATCTGACAGCCTATGGACAAATGTCGCTGAAGGTCCGACGAAAATGGCGGCAAATCTCTCCGTTCACCGCTTGGCCACACAATTTTTAACGCTTACGTGAGTTGATTAATTTGTGAATAATCATGATTTTGCGCCGCATTTTATACTTTTTTTTCGGCAAACTTTCGTGTATTAATTATCAAGAAATAAATAATACAGAACATAGAGTAATTTGTTACGGTAAGCTGCCGCTTTTCTTAACTGCATAAGCATATTCATTACATCGTACATTTTACTATAAAAAACGTGTACTACGGTTGGAATATTATGCTGACAGCATCTATTGACGCAACAGTATTTAATTTTTTTATCATTGTATTGCAGCTCTCATGAAAAAGATCAAATTAATGCCTTGCGCTTAACTCCAGAGGTGGAAGTACTTAGCCTCCTGGAGGCAATCATGGGGAAAGAAGTAATATATGCACAGTCTCTTGATTTATCCTTATCGTCATCCGTTTTCGATGACACTGAACTGATACCAGGCCTCATAAATATTAATTGGTGCAATACCAAAATGGAACAAATTTTTGGTAATTATATATCGGGGCCCGGCCTGTCTCGACCATGGTTATTGATCGGTGAATCTGGAACGGCTGCCGCAGACCACGTAGAAGATTGTCTCTTCAACAGCATAAGCATCAACTTTGGTTAGTAAATAATAGTTTAGCACATTTATTATTTTGATATTTATTGTTATCTACAAAATTGCTGTATAAGATATTTATTGTTATCTATAAGATATGTACGTAGTATGTACAAATGCCGTAATAATGTTAGCGCTGAACTTGGCGAATCTGGCGAACACTTGCGAATATTGGCACCAGATTTATGAGGTAACAATGCACTCACGGAATTAGAACCCAACGATGCACATTCCTCGTATTAATAATATTATTAAGACAGTAATACTTATCCCAAAACGAGAACATAAAAATAACCAATACTACTAGTCTACTACTTACTCTGTGTGTACAGTTTTGTGATTGAGAAAACAGAAAAACTAATAAATAAGATAATACAAACTAACGTCTGATCGCTATTTTGTGTGCTCGGCACAGTACAAATGTAAATACGTTACGAAAGGTACACATACAATGGCGATGGTGCGGTATGAACAAATTATACGCGCAAGAAATTATAACAAGTAGTATCAAAATTCTTCTATAAGCCTAAATCGCATGCTGTATATATATGAACGAACAACGAAAAGGTCAAAATTGTACATAACTCACATCACTAGAAATTGTCATGAGTTTAACGCGCAGTTACAGTAATTTGTCCTGCAGTACAGACATTAATTTTTATGCATATTAAAGGCTCGTTTTTCCCTATTCGCAATGTTCGAAGAACTCGCCAAGAGCACAACAAAGAAAAACAGTCTTCATTAATATTCAGTGCAATACACCTGTTTTCTGGCCTAAAGTATCAGTACTGTAGGCTACATTGAGTCAACCTGTGACTTAGGCCCTGACAAATACTAATTTTTTTAACCTTTTCAGTCTCCTTTGTAACAGATTTTAGTACTTATTGTTACCTTACGTCGTAATTACCTTACTGATTGTTTTCGTAGGTCCGGGGATCAAAGTTTGGATTATATTTCCAGTTGCCCAGATTGCTAAAGTTGTAAAAATGTATGGCGGACTGTTTGGCTGCACACTCCATGCTTACTCTTCTGGTAGGTGAAACGGCGCATCAGACCACATTAACATTACCTAAAACGCAAACTCTGAGTGTTTCGCAAAGGAATCACAGAAACTGCCATGTGATACACTATAGTTACTACCAGACCTGGGCAGTTATGTAAAATGCAACCATCGTTAGAGTTACGAGTTACAAGTAGCGTGTGAGTTACGCTACGAGTTACGTTATTTATGCAAGTAGAACCGAGTGTTGAGTTATACCGCGAGTTACGCTATCATAGACAATATGTACAAATTTTGGGTGAGTTACGTTAGAGTTAAGTTTTCTGGGTAGCGAGTTACGCTACACAGTTACGTTAAAACTCGATAACTCGCAAATAACTCGCGTTAAGTTATATAGTTAAGTTACAACTGCCCATGTTTGGTTACTACTGGATTTGAAAAGCACTTACCGCGTCGACCGCTCTAGTACTTAATACGAATAATTTGAGCTTTACATTATTTAGTAAAATTTCATGCTGTTTTATTAATAGTAACAACACGCGATAACTCTATTGCAGCCATGGTAGCCGGCTTTTCAATGACCACTGGACCTCACAAATTTGGGTTGTATAAGCCAAAAGGTTACCACTTAGAAATTACCCGCAGTACTGGAAGAAATCTGCCGCAACTCACAAATTAAAACTTGATCGGCACAAGTTGAAATAATAAGAAAATGAGAGGAGAATCCAAAAACCTGCATGAGATGTCTAGTAATTTTCGTATTCCAGGATTGCTGTTCCTTTGCTGCATAAATCCTGTTTATCAAACGTTATTTTTTGTTGAAATGAATAGTGAACGAGCGTGGTTTTACTGGAATTTATGCAGTGCGACCATTTAATTTTCAGTTATTTATCGCCAGCAATTGGTTAAAAATGGACGTAAGTAGATAATGGTACGTAGACAACATAGACATACTTCCAGAAAAAAAACGATTATTACTACAGGAAATACGAACAATGGTTTTTTTTATACAGCACATGTTAACATTACTTAACGCTTGATTTGGGTACATTTTAGATAAAGCTTGCGGACATGAATTCTTTTTTAAAAGATTGCCACCACACCTTCGCTATGGGAAGTTTTTGGCCTGACTCCTATTTGTTATGTGCAGGAGCCGGGCACCGTTATATATCTCGGGCCCGGCGTCCTTCATTCCGTAATTAATATCGGTGGAAATGTTAGCCAAGCACGAAACTTTATCGATGAACGTTGGATTCCAGTCATTGACACCGTTGTACTATTTCGTCAAAAAGTTAGTCTATAGCAATTTACCTTGAGTGCCTCCGATTTATTATGTCTTTAATTAATCACAGTGCATCAAGTTGCGCAACAACTCTAATTTGGAAATACTGCATAAGTGGACGCTGCTGCTTAGAGAACGGTTACTCGCCCGCACTGCAGCTGCTATACAGGAAGTCAATCGACGCCGTTTTCCTGTGCGATATAAAAAAAATATGGAAATTTTTTGGGAGCGACTAATTCATTTTCAAAAATTTCCCAAATGCTCTGGGTGAAATTGACGTTTTGGACATCAGCTGTCTGCCACCTTCTGTATTCCCGGCAAATTTAATCTTTGACGATGATGCCAACTGCCTTGCCCCACCAACAACTAGCATATCGTTAAATGCGCCGTTGGTAAACGGTCAATTTCTCGCAGAACGGGCATTACTGAATTCCGGAAAAGCTTTTGTGTGCCAGTATGCGAAGTGTACAAGATCTTACAACAGTGCTACTGCACTCAATCTCCACATCCGCGGAAAACATAAAAAGAAATATGTGTGCGATTTATGCAAAGCTGCATACTGCTCTCCACATTGGCTCAAGTTTCACCAATCTACCCACCATGGTAACAATAACTAAACTTGAACAATAAACTTAAACAGTATTCGGTTCCTTAAGTAAATAGTTCTGTTACCTATAAAGAATTTTCGAAAAGCCTACTGTCATTAAATCTATTTGACCTAAAAGCTTCCGCTTGCAGTCTTAAAAATAATACTGGAATTATTTAGGTAATCAAGATGAATCTTCGCGCAAGAAGTCCAAGTGCGGTCGGCGACCAATGAGTATCACTCCTGATGTTTTTTAGATTTGTGTTCCGTTATTTTAAACTACGCATTAGTAACTTGCAGAGGTTAACAACAAATTTACGTTGGTTGACGTTGGTTCCACTTTGTTGGACATAAACTAATCGGTGTTTTACACAGGTTAGCAGCGAATTTACGTTGGTTTACGTTGATTACACTTTGCCGAACATAAGCTTAACGGTGACATACGCAAGTTACCAGCAAATTTACATTGATTTACGTTACTTTACATTGGTTTTACTTTGCCGACACGTATGTTTACTGTAACGAAAACACATGCCCGTTTTTTTCTTTAGAATAAATCGTGCACTATCTGTTAGGTCTAGATCACTGCAAATTCCGTAGAGTTCCATTAGGTTCCGTCGGGTTCCATTAGGTTACTTTAGGTTCCGTCAGGTTCCGTTCAGTTCCATTGAGTTCCATCCAGTTCCGTTAGGTTCGGTACAGTTCCATTGAGTTCCATTAGGTTCCGCCGTTCCGGTAGGTTCCATAAGGTTACGTCAGGTTCCGTAAGGTTCCGAACGGTTCCGTAGAGTTCCATTAGGTTCCGTTAGGTTCCGGCATGTTCCGTACAGTTCCATTGAGTTCCATCCAGTTCCGTTAGGTTCCATTAGGTTCCGTTAGGTTCCGTCGGGTTCCACTAGGTTCCGTACAGTTCCATTAAGTTCCATAGAGTTCCATTAGGTTCCGTTAGGTTCCGTAGAGTTCCATTAAGTTCCACTAGGTTCCGTACAGTTCCATTAAGTTCCACTAGGTTCCGTCATGTTCCGTACAGTTCCATTGAGTTCCATCCAGTTCCGTTAGGTTCGGTACAGTTCCATTGAGTTCCATTAGGTTCCGCCGTTCCGGTAGGTTCCATAAGGTTACGTCAGGTTCCGTAAGGTTCCGAACGGTTCCGTAGAGTTCCATTAGGTTACGTCAGGTTCCGTAAGGTTCCGTCAAGTTCCGTGGAGTTCCATTAGGTTCCGTAGAGTTCCGTTAGGTACGTGCTCAGATTAACGTTGCCGTTTTTCCGCCTAAACAATCTGTGCCATAT
>NW_026570639.1:0-24049 GCF_019649055.1 Paramacrobiotus metropolitanus | reverse complement strand
GCACATTGGTCTTATATTTTCGTGACTCGACGGCCGTTGTCATTTTATCCCATCTCCTCATCAGCATCAACCGACTGTGGGCTGTTTTTCTGCCGCATTCATATCGGGCGGACCACACCAAAACTGTGGCCATCGGATTTTGCATCGCGATATGGTTGTATTCTAATACATTGCAAAGTGTAGCGGTGTTGTTAGATGCGCTGTATTATCGAATCAAGAAAGAACCTGGTCGGTGCTGGATGAACGTTCGCGCCATGAGCGAACTGACAACGGTGCGGTATGTTCTCTTTGTGTTAACGCCGATGGTGACTATTTTTGTGGGCTTTATCGTGATTTGGCACGTGCGGAGAAGCGCCACCAGACGAGTCGATTTAATCGCCTGTTCCAACCGGTCTATTCGGAGTACCCAAGGTTCCGCCTCCGGAAGACTGGTTGGTCCGGTACGATCCCTGACCGATCGGAATCTGTACAGAACGTACTTTTTCATGACCTTGTGGACCATTTTCTGCTGGGTGCCCATTGGGGTGGCCTTGGGTATGGGAACATTTGGCGGGGTGTCGGATCCCGGTGTGAATGTGGCGTTCTACGTGTCGTTCTTGATGTTCTACGTGGAAACCGTGGTAGATCCGATTCTGCTGCTATGCGTCAATAAAGAATGGAAGAAGTCCTGGTGCTGCGTTGGAATCCAATAAGCATCCTCCACGATGGGTTGCGTCGTTAGAATTTGTGGTGTACCGTATCAGGCTGATATGGCAATTTGAGCCGTCTTAATAATAATTATGCGGAATGGTCCAAATTTTATGTTATCTTTTAGTTTCGAGAAATTGATATCTCAATGAATCGGACTAAATAGTACTAACATTGCGAGTGTGGTCATTTATAAAGGTCATTCTGGGTTGGCTACGGCAAACATAGCATCTCATAAAATGATACGCAGTGTCGCAGATACACCACAATTTGGGAAAAAGTCGGTAAAATAGTCACACGGAGTCTATATGAGTAATAAAAACAAAATTTCTTAGCTCTGCAGGATTTTGTGTAGTCATGCATTAAATGCATGAGCGATAGCGAATTTTGCTATCGCACTTTTTAAGCATTTTATCAACTCTTTTAAAAATGATTATATAGGCTCAGTCTGCTGCACAGATAATTTTTGAAAATTCTGTTCAGAAAATTTTCTGATTATTACAATTCAGCATTATATGAAAAAAATAGTCTAATTAACGCGTTATGAAATTCCAAAGTCAAAGTTTTGAATGCACAGAATATTTTTATAAAGAAGACGTGTCTTTTAAACGGAAATTTCCACTAATAGTATACGAGTAGCAACAGTTTCGTAAGAAATTATTATTTATAAAGTATTAATTGTTTGAGCTGGCATTGTAGACGGCATACTTCAGCAATAAGATGGCTGTTTACGTTTTCGCGTCGCTATATTGTCCATTGTACAATCCTATCGGTGTCACGTGAACGATTTTCAGCCGTATCGAGAGGCATTGTCGAGTTGACAGTTTTCTATGCGCAATCACTGGTCAGCATAATGGAAAGGTATTTTGGCAAAAAAATACAAACGCAGGCCGCGCATGCAACACTTGGATAAAAAATGCTAAACACCAGGCACTTTGAGCGGATGATTAGCAGGTATTAGAGTCGGGTTGATTGTATCGCAATTTGACTTGGAATGAAACCAGTACAGCCGGTGTATTGTTCGTCATATTTTCCCTTTTCAATAAGGGCGGCACGTTGCCGGTAATGTAGCCGTAAGGCATATACTTGAGCTTTTTTTGTCCATCTTCACATATCATAGTTTGCTGCTACCGATAATTTACACAAAATCTCCAAAGGCAAATTACAGAAAATGATAATATCTTTACAGCTGACAATACATGCTGCTCAGAGGTGCTGCAACAGTTAATCCGTTTTCTTTGGATCATAATTGGAAATTCCCTTCACGACTTTTGTGTCGAAAAAGATTGCCCGCACTTCTTACCTTCATGTGATTCTTTTGGCTTTATCATCTGCTGATTGGATTATATATCTTAAGCTGGACTATATATCTTAAGCTTATTTTCTTCCGTGTTTGACCAATTTGTGTTTAAACTGACGTGGACTGCTTGCAATTTTGATTCAGTTTTTTGGTATAATATGTACATTGTATTTGGTGGCATGGAATACTAAGCTGTTCCGCAGTGGACCACGGTTTATCAACAGCCTTAAATTCCGCGTGATAAAGCATCCGAATTTTTTGCCAACTGTTTCTGTGATTTGATTTTGTCATTCCAAAGCTGACACTCAAGCCAACTTTTTATAAATTGTTTTGAAAAGGTTAGTAGAATTCTGGTGTAGCAAAAAATTTAAATTTGTGCGCAGCAAAATTAGGACCGCACAATTGTTTTTTAACTGTTAACAGTACATATTAATTATTAGTTAGTACTTAGTGACATGTATTGTGCTCAGTACTCATTAAATTATGTATTTGTACTTCTAATTAATCGTAATGACATGTATTGTACTCATTAAATTACAGTATGTACCTGTACTACCGCGTTACTAATTGCGTGCGGCAAAGACTCGCTGCTTATAAAGTAACTGACATCAGCAAATTAAAATCATTTCTTGACTACTTGCCGGAAATTTTTATTCTTAGCCTGGTTAAAGTTACAAAAAAGTAACTGCGTGAAATTATTACAAAGAATGCAGAAGGGTATTCTTACAAATTTTGAATAAAACGGAAACAGTAGTAGTGACTAGTGAGTTATTTTGGTCATAACGGAACTGATTGTTTACTACTGACAATATTATTGCTTATAATTTCGTGGTTAACAGCACAATTAGTGCCGTCAAGACTACTCATAAAAATTTTTCTCGTAAATACACGATCTGAGACAGCTCGTCTCGTGTATGACTGCTGCGGCGCGGTACAGAAACATTGCGCAATCGTCCACAGCGTGAGTGAAAGGCTTTACCAGTAAATGCCGGCAAAACATGCCGTGTTGTTGTTCTACGGAATACTCCGTACGCGCCAACATGTAGCCTACGATCGGACATAACGACAACATTTTGGAGCAGCTTGTGCCATTTGTAATGCACTTCTCTAGTTGTTCTCGCCTGTCCTACGGCTGTTGTGTATTTTCGTCATTTTTTTGCACTGTGTACTTTTCTGTTGTGAACACTTAACATTGACAACATTCGATGGTGATTTGTATTAAATGCTATTTACAGATTTCGGTCCAGAATGAGCGCTATTTGGCATAAAATCAAGAAAGCCATTGCGTACCATTACAGCGAGACGAAGTACGTCCGCACCGAGGACCAGCTGGAACGGGAACGATGGCTCATCCCCAAACTGATCCCGTTCAGTCGCTACATGCTGATGCCAGCGGCTGTTCTCATTCAGGTTTGCTAGTTTTTGGGGTTAATTATTATATACACCCCGCTCAAGCAATAATTGCATTCTTTAACTTATCTATCGCTACCAGCCAGTTAATATAGTTGTTATCAATACCATCTAGCATTCATCATGTTCTAGGTATGCTGTGGTTCCCTGTACGCCTGGAGCGGATTCAATTTACCTATCGAAGCTAAACTGTATGGATTTAATAAAGGCGTGGATCGCGCTATTGGTGAGAATAATACGCAGGTGAATCTTTAATTTTATAGTATTAATTTCTTGTTAAAATTTTTTTGTGCAGCTGTCAACGTCTTCTACGTGGCCGTGGCGATTTTCGCCCTGAACGCCGCCTTCCTTGGGCCCTGGATGGAGCGCAACGGGCCACTGAAGGGAGCTATGTTGGGCGCCTGTCTGTTTTACCTGGGCAATTTGGTTACCGCTCTCGGCGTCTACGTCAACCAAATGTGGCTGATATTTATCGGTACAGTACAGTAAATTATAAAACTACCAGAATGTGTACCTAGTTTAATATAAGCCGCGAATTGTAAACCATCAGAACGTAACTGACAGCACATATGTATTATGTATACTACATCAAAATTTTTCCAGGATACGGTGTTATTGGCGGCGCCGGTCTGGGCATAAGCTACATCTCCCCGGTGTCACCGTTGCAAAAATGGTTTCCGGAGATGCGAGGCATCGCGGCGGGATTGGCGGTGTGCGGCTTCGGTGCCGGTAGCATCTTCTCGCCTTACACACAGAAGGCTTTAATTGGACCGGACTACGCCAAGACCGGACAGATCAATCTGGGCATTGAGCTAACCTTTGTCATCCTGGGTTCCTGCTATTTTGTTATCATGGCTCTTTGCGCAATGGTCCTCCGTATGCCTCCGTAAGTGCCGCGTTTGTTCGTATAGTAGCAGAAAACTGCCTTTCAAAATAGTCTGCAATCTAGAGCTCTAATTTCGCTAGAACAGTATTTTTTTATTACTCCCCGAATTTCCTGGGCAATATATTTTGATCGCAACAAGAACACTTAAATGACATTCCACTACTGCCATATGTACAGATAATAATATTTGCAATGTTTGACGAAAATGTGTACAGAGTAATTAACACCTATCCATAAAAAGTAATGTGTCAAATGCATATTTTGATTTCCTCGGCAAACACTTAGAGCTATTTGTAAAGCTCGAGTTGCACCTTCACAATATTAATATAGCTATTTTGTAGGCCGGGATACGTGGTGAAAGGCGTGACGGTGCACACGGTCAAAGGCGCCGAGAATTTGTTCGTGGCCAAGAAAACCGTGGTCGACGATCCGGTGCCGGCAGCGGAAAATGGGAAAGTCGAAGCCGACATGGAGATGGATAAGATGGCCGCGCGCAAAAGCCGCAGCCGCTCAAAAGGCCACTCAGTGGTGGATGTGCTGCCGGACTATGCTAAACACTTTTCCATGTCGCTCAAGCAGGCGCTCACGTCCCCACAGTACTGGATGATGGTCAGTAAAATGAATGCGCAAATCAAAAACACAAAGCTTTTGTCCTCTTCTATGATAAGAAATTGTTTATCCGTTTTTTGTACACATTCTCATCACTAGAAAAATGCCTGACCTGAACCTCATTAATTTTTAGTATTTTATGTTCTTGGGATCGGAAATTACTGGACTCCTGATTATCTCCAAAATCCAAAGTATTGCTCAGAATCAACTCAAACAGTCGGACTCCGTATCGGCGGATATCAACTCCGGTTTGGGCGGGGTCAGTGCGAACACGCACTTTTTCCTTGGCTGCTTCACTAAAACCAGTTTCTATAGGTAAATCTTCTGGGACGCTTAATATTGCCACTTGTCTCAGATTTGATTAAAAGCCGGAAGACCCTCTTCATCTTTTCACTGATCTGTCAAGCTGTGTGCTTGGGATGTCTGCCTAGTGCGTTGGATGCACAGAGTTTAGGTGGTGTGCTGACGTGCGCCTTTATCATCGGATTCTTCTGTAAGTGTGCAGCTAAATATTTTTCTAGCTATAGCCGGTCTTTATTCATCTAACGAAACTCCGCTTCAGTTGTGTCAAATGATTTTCGAGAATTATTTGTACTGACGATGAAGGGATTGTGATACATTGCAGATGGTGGAGGCTTCGGTATGATTCCAGCGTATTTAGCTGACCAGTTTGGCGCTAAGAATGTGGGAGCAACGCACGGCGTAGTAAGTCCGCACGCTTGTACATAGCAATAATTTAAAAAAGCTAGGAATGGCTATAAACTGAAACTTTTAGATCTTGACTGCTTGGGCTATTGCCGGCGTTTGCGGCGGTCTCATTTTTACCGCTGTTTATAATCAACAGCGGCTCGCTTATCCGGATTCCAAAATGATGTGGTACGATTTTCTAATTTTAGCTGGGTTCCATCAGATTCGTGTTGGTGTAGAAAAGTACCTAATTCACTCTCTTGCTGTTGGCGTACTCGTATATAACTTTTATCGGACATGTAGAGAAATAATTAACAATGTATTACAGGTACGATGTCAACTTCCGATGGATTTTGGCTCCAGTATTATTTGCGCTAATCTTAGCGATCTTAACGCCAACAAATCTCCGCGACCAAAAACTCCCGCGCGTGGAAGGCGAACGCCTGCGCTTCCGGCTACCTTTTGGTCGAATGGTCAGGCTCATTAACGGACGATTTCGTACGGTTAGCGTCGAGGAGGAGGAAGCTGAATGGCAGGCCTATTTGTCATCGCTGCACGTGGACGCTGAAAAGCAGGATAGCCGGAAAGGGTCCACGACCCCGGATCGGCCTGCTAAAATGTTTATTTCTGACTCAGAAGCGACCTTACCGTCCTTTAATGAGAAAAATCGCGAAAGGAGCATAGAGCCGACCGGACGTCAAGCCCACTGGCCACGATTTTCCTCGTAGGAGGTTTTTTATATGTACACAGCGTGTGTTCTTTGGGGATCCTTTTTTGTCATTTGTCAGTACGGATGAGCATTTTTTGGAATTGAGAATTGTTAAGTCGATGTGAAAAAAGTTTAGAGTATTTATTTTGTACCTTGTGCTTTTGGTTTCGCACATGCCACTTGTTGTAAAAGCCATGGTACAAACGGTTTATGTTGTACTGAAGAGTTATGTACACTGTACAGTGATACAGTAAGATACATTTTTGTATATTTTAAGTTAAGCGCTGACTATTGCCAGCGCAACGCGCATACATGTACATAAGTTTTAGCCAAGTCCACAGTTTATCGTTAACCGTCAGCGGTACGCCGACAATAAGTATCTACAAAGCACAGCGAATTACTGTATTTGTGTTGTTGTAGAAGTAAGCATATACTGTACGCTCATATATGAAAATCCCATGAAACCGCATGACAATACCTTAACATGTGCTGAAGCGAAATTACTATCAACGGTGAAATCACTTGCCCCATTAATCATCCCTTATCGCATTAAAGTCAAATTGTAAGCACTAAGCAGTCATTCATCCAGTTTCAGTCAAGTAAAGTAAGGTATTCCATTTTGCAGTGCACATCTTCGGTTAAGTGTGCAAAGCTAAACTGTGAGGAGTGTTCGTCCGGCTATTTGGATATTCTTTCTGTTTACTCATGACGCTGATTATTTCCTTATCACCGGCAGTTATTGTTCGTCGGTGAGTGGATTTGTAGCGGTATTGTCCGATCGACCCGTCCATCAGAATACCCCACTTCCGCGAATAATTTGCGCAGACTGTGCAGCCATCCAATATGAGCAAGTTCGTGCGAAAGGTTAAAAGTGCTGTCAAGTACCATTACAGCGAAACGAGCTATCCGCGCACCGAAAAGCAGCTGGAACGTGAACAATGGCTTATTCCGAAACTGATCCCGTTCAATCGTTACATGCTGATGCCGGCAGCAGTACTGATCCAAGTACGAGCCGTTTCACGGTTTTGCAGTATGGATCCGCTTAATAACCTATACATTCTGCGCTCAAAATTTGCCAAAGAACAAGCGCAACTGATGTGTTGCGGCATCTGTAACTAGATTTTCTGTAGGTTTGTTGTGGTTCATTGTACGCATGGAGCGGCTTCAATTTGCCTCTCGAGGCCAGATTGTACGGGTTTAATGGAGCTACGGATCGAGCAATCGGTACGAGAGCGGAACTTTCAGTTCTAGAATAATCACACACTCTTGCTGAGTTTTTCATGACCTTTTATGATAGAAATTTATCTCACACATGATCTCCCTGATTCTTTTTACAGCTGTCAATGTTTTCTACCTGGCCGTTGCCATCTTCGCGTTGAATGCAGCCTTCCTCGGTCCGTGGTTAGAGCGCAACGGACCACGAAAAGGAGCCATTTTGGGAGCTTGCCTGTTCTACCTGGGGAATTTAGTGGCAGCGCTCGGAGTTTACGTTAACCAGATGTGGCTGATCTACATCGGTAACAGCAGTCTACAATGACTGCATCAAACTCGGTTATAATGTCAAATCACGCAATTTGCCTCCTTTTTTCAGGTTACGGTGTAATCGGAGGTGCGGGCGTTGGTATCAGCTACATCTCGCCCGTGTCACCATTGCAGAAATGGTTTCCGGAAATTCGTGGGGTGGCGGCTGGGTTGGCTGTGTGTGGATTTGGTGCCGGGAGTATCTTTTCGCCATACACGCAGAACGCTCTGATTGGTCCAGATTACGCCGCCACCGGACAGGAATTTCTCGGGATCGAATTGACCTTTGTGATCCTGGGATCGTGCTACTTTGTAGTCATGCTGGTTTCCGCGCTCATACTCCGTATGCCTCCGTAAGAATCGTTCTCCCTATTTGTCACATTTTTATGTCTGCTTTCATGTACAGTAGTACAAATTAACGGGAGTGTTTTTTTATTACCAAGGCCTGGTTATGTGGTAAAAGGGGTAACAGTCCACACAGTGAAGGGAGCGGAAAAGCTGTTTGTCACCAAAGATAAAGTAGAAGATGAAACCGCAAAAACGGATAAACAAGGGATCGAGATGACAAACATCACGGGAGATAATCCACAGAAACCCCGCAAATCGAGCACGGTTGTTGTTCCGGATTACACTAAGCATTTTTCTATGAGCCTGAAGGAATCATTGACATCTCCTCAATACTGGATGATGGTAAAGCGGTTTTTGTTTACGAAGCTACACTAATCCGCATAAACGTGCAAACCTTTAATGTGCCTTTTAATACAGTACTTCACCTTTCTTGGATCGGAAATCACCGGCTTACTGAGTATCTCCAAAATCCAGAGCATAGCGCAAAATCAACTGAAGCAATCAAATGCCGTTTCCGCCGATATCAATTCCGGACTGGGCGGGGTTAGTATTGTATGGGCGTTGAATCGTCCGACCATTCTGAACGACCGCGGTTCTGAATTATTTAGGTGAACTTGTTAGGGCGACTATTGCTGCCCTTCATATCCGATTTGATCCAGAGTCGGAAAGCGCTGTTTATACTGTCCCTAATATGCCAAGCTGTGTGTCTGGGATGTCTGCCTAGCGCTATGGCAGCGGACAGTTTAGCGGGAGTATTAACGTGCGCTTTCGTTATCGGATTCTTTTGTAAGAAGTTACGACTTGTACTTGTACGCCTGTATAGATTAGCAGTACATATTTGTACGTAATCGAAATATTGTGGGATTGTGCAGATGGAGGCGGATTCGGCTTGATGCCGGCATATTTAGCCGACCAGTTCGGGGCCAAAAATGTGGGAGCCACGCACGGCATGGTAACGGAATTTCGTACTAACTGCTCGTACACGTACGCATTACAACGTTTTTTTTGTTAGATTTTAACAGCGTGGGCCATCGCCGGTGTGGGCGGTGGTATGGTTTTCACAGAAGTCTACAATCAGCAACGGGAAACGTATCCAGAAAGCGAGATGATGTGGTAATGTACAGCAAATCAGCATCCTCCGTTCCTAACATACCAGCGCTTATAAAATGACCTTTGCAGGTACGACTTAAATTTCCGCTGGATTCTTGGACCTGTATTGCTAGCACTAATTCTGGCGGTTTTCACTCCGACCAATCTGCGCGACCGCATGCTGCCCCGTGTCGAAGGCGAGCGCTTCCGGTTGCGTTTGCCCAATGGGCACTTGCTGCGTTTTGGGGGTGGGCGATTCCATGTTGTCAGCACGGAAGAGGAGGAGAACGAGTGGGAAGCATACCTCGCCTCGCTAAGCACACGAAAACTTTCCATCAAAGACAGTAGCGCGGAAAAAGCGGCAGATGCTGTATCTCAGAGTACGGTGATAAAGGTGAACGAACGACAAAACGAAATGAGCTTAAGACGCCTGTCTGATTACTCGCGCATTCAGTTTGTAATCGAAGGGCTCATGCAATCTGTAAGCCTTACTTATGTGTAAGCTGGAAACGGTAACTGCATTTACGGTATTAAAGAAACTTATCTTATATACTCTGTAATAAAAAGGAGTGTCACTCATTTTTATTAATCGGCAATCTGCGTAAAGCTAAACAAATAGTCGATGAAAAAATGGTTTTTATGGGAAATATCAAGGGTGTAAAAAGGAATAATTCTCCGTAGTCCGTAGAAGTTATTACCGCAGTGTCTGCCAGATAGTGGTCGTTACACGTATAAAGCAAATGCATGATTTGGGTGCTTTTTTGCAAAGGATATGTATGTTGAAGTGCCCAGTTTATATCACCGAAAATCCCTCAACTTGTATGAAACCGGAATAATTTCAGGCTTAACCAAAGGACTTATGTAAGCAGTAGCCGCACGCATTCATCTATCGATGGGAGCGTCTGGAAGACGCTGTCACCTGGGCCCGTTGCGACGACGTGGATAATTGTCCACTCGCTCCGCTACTCTCGCTCTTCACCGGCAAGTGGAACATCAACCGCAATCCATCCCAGAATTTCCCCAACCGCACGGCATACAGAAAACAGTTGGCCGTCCCCACGCCGTGGTACAGCAGCAGCGACAGCATGTACCAAATATGCAGCAACTGCTGTCCCATGTTAATTAACATGATTACACCAAAGGGTGCAACAAGCACCAAATAAACGACATACGCCTTAAACAGGGACTTGGCAATCCGAATATCCTTCCTAAAGGATTTTCCAGGCTGCCCGGTCAGCACTCGGATGCGGCTTATCCGCACCTGTCGGTAGATACCGTAATAGGCGATAAAGGTTAATATGGCCGGGAAAAATAAAAACACCGACACGTTAAAAAGGGTGTAGTGATAATGGTCGGTGGCGAAGGTGCAGACGAACAGGATATCGGAGAAGCCGAGTGAGCCCCATCCGACGCCCACGTGATTGGGTGTAGTGGCTCCAAACATCACCACCCACACAGTTACGCACATGAGGAACACGCTTCCCCGGGTGTACACACGGGGATAAAGAGTGGGATGGCGTATCAAGATATACCTGAAAACAATTGACATAAGCCAAGTTATTGCGATAGTTTGTTGGGTGTGGCGGAGAGGTTCATTTACCGATTGATGGCGATCAGTAGAGTGTTCCAGTGGGTAGCGATACAGCTGGCAGAGCACAGTTGCGCAATTACTACAAAAAACCACGGGTATTAGAACTTAAAATCGATAATGACATTGACAACTGGCAATCCAAAACAACGCACAAGGTTTAAACAGCGCACATGTTCTAAGTTGCAAGTTATGCATTACCTTTGCAGAGAATCGGATGAGTTGTGAACCAAATTTTCCCCAGGACAACTCCTACACAAACAAAGATCTGAGATTCGTTGAAATTTACAACGCATCCACTTTATTAAGTAATCTGGAACTCTCAATGTGGCACGTTACTGCGTTCTAAATTATTATTACACTATAATAAAATTTTAAGCACAAATATGGGTACACGAAGTGACCATTTTATATTGTTCCTTATTGTTAGCAAATCAAATTAGTATTCTCATTTTGATATTTTAATAATGCAGACAGAGTGACAGACTTACCGACCGAAGACGATGGTTGAGTGACAAATGATATAATGAAATCCGCCAAAGCCAAGTTGACTACAAAAGCGTTCTCGATTGTACGCAAAAAAGCCGTACAGGCAATAACGAGAATGATCTGTAAAGTAAAATGTGCATGTGCCGTGAAACATACGCAGAATGTAGGATAGGTTAACGTTTGACTAGTCTGATAAAGGATATGCGATCCTTACGATTAAATTTGCAACGGATCCGAGCACGCTCTCAAATACCAGAAGAGCGCAAAAGAATATTTTTTGTCCAGGATCAACATAATCAACAGTAACTGATAGATTAAAAGCGGTGCTGTCAGAAGTCGTACTTAGTGTGGAGATATTCATGGTGCGTCCGATCCGTAACTTGCAGTGATGTATGCTGATGCATTCGAAGCCACAAAACACACGGATGCAACAATCGCCAAATTCAGCAATAGGAAACCGTTTCTAGCGCAGTACTAAAGCAAAAACGTTGTTGTCAATCGCTAGTGTACGGTTTCATAGCGTGCTCCGTTGCAGTCGTGACTTAAAGGTCACAGATGCAACGTCAGTATATTTTTCTAATCATCTGTATGGCTGGCTGTATGTTGTATAGCAGTTGTAGGCTCGGCATCCATCTCACTACTCTAGAACATCAGTACATCGGTAGCTGCAGGAAGGAAATGTTGTTCGAAGGTCTTTAATATGACTATGTGGAGGCTGTCTCGTGTTTGATGAATGGCACGCCTGAAAGAGGCATTATCTGATCTAATGCGGTCTTAGTAAGAAGCGATTCCGTAAGTCAAAGGTCAAGCCGATGATACGCTGCAGGGTTTCCCTTTGATGTCAATATTATTTTTACAAGCATCTGTAATCGTAATTTCCCCGATTGCGCCATTGAAAGTGAGCATCTCTGGCCGCTGTCTTTGTGCACTCCTGCACTGCTGGACACTTCTCATCTGATATGATGGGAAAGCGATAGACTCCATGACTTTATTTCCGCTGAAAAATTAACGTTGCCCATTAGTAAAAAAATGACTTCTACTCAGAAGCCAGGAAAATCCCGCAGAAGTCCTGGTTCTGCATACCTCGCCGTTGTAAATATTGCTACACGCCAGTCCTGGGTATACTTCAAACGCTGAATTGTTTTTGGTAAAGTATCCACGATACTGCAGTTAACGGTTTTGAGCTCGCCACGTCACATAACGCTGTGTAATTGAATTGTCCATTTCGTGGGTAATTATTTTATTGAGTGACGCGTGTTTTCCCGCGCAACATGGCATAGCAAGATTATAGACCACGCGTTACGGACTCACGATAGTCTGTTTCTGTAGTCCGCTGTAAGGAAACTCTGTATCCGAAAGTAATCCCGATTACATGTGACCTTCCGCAAGACTAACAGATTATCAACCTTCATACGCAAACACGGTCTTGCGAGCAATGAAAATATATTCTGTGGTTGTTTGATTTCGACGTAATGCTTTTTAATTAGTAAATTGATTTCGGATTTATTTCACGATTGTGACCGGCAAAAATGTCCCCCCTGTCCCCCCGGACATTTTTGCCGTGTCCCCCCTGCCACCATCTCCAAAACGGTAACCCTTTGGCCAGAATGGTAACATGGGGGACTTACAACGGAAAGTTGATTTTCAGGTCGATCGGTGACCTTTGAAAATGTGCCACCAGCGTTACCACGGCGTTACCTGTCCAAAACAGTTGAGGAACATCGGTCACCTAAGGACATTACAGCAGAACTGAACTTACAGGTTTCCGGCAAGGGGGTCATTATTGCCGAAACGAAATTACGGGTGTCAAGCATGGGGGACATTATTGCCGGAACGAAATTACTGGTGTCCGCCATGGGGGACATTATTGCCGGAACAAAATTACTGATGTCCGACAAGGGTTACATTATTGCCGGAACTAAATTACTGGTATCCGGCATGGGGGACATTATTGTCGGAACGAAATTACTAGTGTCCGGCATAAGGGACATTATTGCCGGAACGAAATTACTAGTGTCCGGCATGGGGGACATTATTGCCGGAACGAAATTACTAGTGTCAGGCATGGGAGACATTATTGCCGGAAAGAAAATACTGGTGTCCGACATCGGGGACATTATTGCCAGAACAAAATTACTAGTATCCGGCATGGGGGACATTATTGCCGGAACGAAATTACTGGTATCCGGCATGGGGGACATTGTTGCCGGAACGAAATTACTAGTGTCCGGCACGGGGGACATTATTGCCTGAAAGAAATTACTGGTGTCCGGCATGGTGGACATTATTGCCGGAACGAAATTACTGGTGTCCGACATGGGAACAAAATTACTGGTATCCGGAATGGGGGACATTTTTGCCGGAAAGAAATTACTGGTATTCGGCATGGAGACATGATTGCCGGAACGAAATTACTGGTATTCGGCATGGGGGACATTATTGCCGGAACAAAATTTCTGGTATCCGGCATGGGGGACATTATTGCCGGAAAGAAATTACTGGTATTCGGCATGGAGACATTATTGCCGGAACGAAATTACTGGTATTCGGCATGGGGGACATTATTGCCGGAACAAAATTTCTGGTATCCGGCATGGGGGACATTATTGCCGGAAAGAAATTACTGGTATTCGGCATGGAGACATGATTGCCGGAACGAAATTACTGGTATTCGGCATGGGGGACATTATTGCCGGAACGAAATTACTGGTGTCCGACATGGGGGACAATGCTGCGGGATTGTTTGTCAATGTAATTGTTTTTTTTTTCAGAAACTAGCTTTCTTCTTGAAGACCGACTGTAGATGGTTTTCTACAATTTATAGTGCCAGTTACAGAAGGAATTGCTACTCTAATCCGTTGGGAAGCTCGACTGAGTGAGAACGCGCCAAGACAGCAAAACTGTTTGTTCTAGTGCATAACAGTTAATCCTCGGTTGTAGCTGGGTTCAGCCGGCGTCTCGTGGCTACTCTCTGTATTCTTGTTTCTTGGCTCGCGGTTATAATGTCGTTTGAATTCAGGTTTTCCGGTTGGTCTGAAATGCAAAAAGTTTTCCATGTTTAGCTTTAACGGAATAAAATGTTTTAATGCAATGTCGCTACTTGATGTATTTCACCTTCACAATTTGGGCATTTCCAGTTCGCCGGCTGGACTGTGGATATATCTGTCGCATCCTTTGCGGTCACGCAAGACTGGTGGTAGCCTCGCTTGCATTCTGCACAGGTCCACATAATTTCCCCGTTGAAGCCGACAGGCATCCGGCAAACACAGTACAAGAGCGTATTTCTTGTCAAAGACGAACCATTTAGGTTTGCAGGCACGCTCGGAAAGGGAGTAAGGCGACCGTTTTTCAAGCACTGGATCAAGTGCTTCCGCATTTCCTAAGTTTAAAGCATAATAAGTTTTTGAAATTGAAAACGGTTCTTACTCCCAAATTTGGAATGTGGTTACCCCATATACGTAATTCTAGGTAGGCTCTAATTTCTAAACTGGAAACTGGAACTGATGGTACTTACCCTCTTGATATAACGTCTCTTTTCCGGGTCCCCACCGTAACATTTTTCAGTAAGGTAGGCGATTGCGTAAACTCCACAATCGCAACCGTTTTCCTGGTGTATCATAGCAGGATAGCGAATTTTTATGGAGTCGCAACACTGAATCCTGAAGATCGACGCAATTTCTTGGTCGAGGATATAATCAAGACGCGGAGTCAGACTGTCATAGATCAGCACTTCGTTTGCCTCGCCATCGTGGTAGTTGGTTACGAATATCCAGTGGTTGCCCTGGGTAAAAATAATTTGAGATTTTCGGAAGTGTTTGTCGCTGCTTCGCTCTTTCTTTTTTCTTATTCCAATCACCGTTGTTTTAAAAGAATCTCCCTTGTTCGCACGCGGAATGCTGTATTGAACAGGATTTTCAAGTCCGTTAATGTCTGGATACTGTTTTTTCAGTAAAATCTGGGCGGCAGAAACTGTGACATCCGTAAGCCATTCGGCAGTGTAGTAGATAGACGTCCAGTCTTCGTACGTTAGCACTAGTTTCACTGGCTCTGTGATCACGAGCCAGACGATGGCTCTATCCATATCTCTCTCTATAAAAGAAAATAGGAAACATAAAGCGTATTCTGTATGGCGATTTCTAATTATAACATACAATGGTGGAGGTCAATTACATCTGGGTAACCGTTGCGCAACGGGTAACGGGAAAACGCGTAAAAATGTGACGTAACAGCGCGTAAGCAAGCAAACATTGTGATTCGTAATCACAAAATCTGGGATGGGTTTACAGCTGCCTTGTCCGCGTAAGCGTTGCGCTTCGACGTCGAAGCGCAACCATTACCCAAACTACGAACTAACAGCTGCGGTTGGGAAGCAAACGATGCAATTCCCCACGGCTGGCTGTTGCGCAGCTGTTGGAAGTGCAAACGTCCACGGTTGACCGTTACGTTGCTTGTAGTTGTTCTTATATTGTATGTTGTGAAAGTTCTCACCGTTCTTTTCGTTTTCGGAGCTTAGTTTTTCGAAAATTCGCAGCGCGTCTCTGATAGCGTGCCAGGCTTCCATTTCAATGCACTGCAATACCGCCAAAGGAAGTGCCGCAAGGTCGGTGTAGAAAAGTTTCCTTTTTTGGCTGATGTCCAGGGCGTTCAGTCGTGGCAACACGTCACGCAATTTCAATGCGCCGGTTAGGGACTCAAATCCTTGATTGTCTGTGTCCAATAGCATCAAATTTGCCTCAAGAAGGCTAATGGATAATTCCGTAAAAAGCGGCCGCAGAATTTGAATTCCTTTCAGCATGGACTGGTAATCAGTGGCGTAAAGAACTGAAATTTCATTGTTGAAGGAATGCCTCATTTTTTCCAGGTATGCGCTGCACCTGGTTCAGAATGCGCACCAGAAGCGCCGTTCGTATTTCGCGGAATGGCCGGCGGACATTCTGGCGTGACCCGTGCTTCTGAAATCATGAAGTGAGTAATGCATATGCGTTTTTCTTCCAACTGCAAGATGAACTCAGACCACAATGTCTGGTTTCTAAAATAGTTCGCAATTTTCTAACGAGATTCACAATTTAAAACGTTAAAATTTAGCGGAATCCGTACCCCGGAAAATTTGGCAATTACATAAACTTAAATATGGAATCTGAGTCATCGTTGAGCACGAACCTGCCGTCTGATTTGCATCGGTAACCAGTGACCTTTTTTCGGTGTGTCGTTTCGTTTTCACCGCTTTCACGTCTCGAATATTAACCGGAAACGGGGCACTAAATTCATCCGAACGGACTTTCAACTCGTGACCTTTCGCTGGATCCCGACAATTTCGAAGGGGCCCGTGTACTTTGCTTTGCCAAACTGCTTGGATTTTAAGGACCCTTTCGGTGCCATAGCGCT
This sequence comes from Paramacrobiotus metropolitanus, assembly GCF_019649055.1. Lineage (NCBI taxonomy): Eukaryota > Metazoa > Tardigrada > Eutardigrada > Parachela > Macrobiotidae > Paramacrobiotus > Paramacrobiotus metropolitanus. Next base: position 7,341 of record NW_026570639.1, on the reverse strand, counting down.
TCGCACCCACACCTGCAGTCCGATCTCCATATCGCGACCTTTCTTGGTTGCGTTCATATATTTCCGCTGCTGACGGGCTTGACCGAATCCAATGTTCTCTGCAACTTTTGCGAATAAGGTTTTCTCGTCAGCCTGACGTAAATGCGTAAAGTCGTCGCGCATAGCATCGGAAAATGGATCCTCTTCATCAAACTCGCGACAGTCAACATCAGACTCAGAACCATCACCATCGTAGGTGCAACTGTCTGGCAGTTTAGGGTCACGCCCAAACATGACGCGAAATGGTGAAATTAGTCGTGCTTTGGACTGTTGCATTAGCAGCAAATACTGCAGCATCCACCCATTTATCCCATTCACCGCCACGCTCCAGGGTGTATTGTGTTAGTCACTAAGAAAATTTCAAAATTATTCAAGCTTGTTATCAGGTACTTCTAGCAATGGCTATTTTACATGCATGAGCACGAGGAAATCTCCCAACGTGAACTGACGAAACGTTCTGTACACACGATCTTGCACTCAACAGCGCGCACAAGCCCTATTTTCGCATAAGGAAAAGGCGATGTTGGTGTAAAGCCTGGATTACAGACTAATTTCGGTAACCGAAGATAACATGTAGAAGAAGAGAACAGCGACTTAATGTTACAGCTCTGTCAAGAAAAAATCGAAAGCTTCTTCTCAAAAATTGCAGCCACGTTACCCTTTAAGAACTAAAGTGCATTATATTTTTGGGTGTGGCTATTCCCACCACCTTACACCACCTTTTGGCTTTTCTCATCCCTTTTGCCGCCTTCTAGCTATTCGCACCACCTTCTTTAAAGTATTTTTACACCACGTTTCGACAATTGGCACCCCATTTGCACATCTCTTCTTGGCACTTCTAAATTTAAAACACTTTTCACGAAATAAGTTGTTACATCTAAAAGACTTGATTTAAAAATCTTTATAGCTTTGCCGATAGCGGCGCTTTTACCTTCAGATTAGTTACCCAGCCGGCCGGAAAGTTATTACTTGTTGATACCGGCAAATATTACCAGCTTCTAGAAATCGGTCGGTGGCTATATTAGATAACTGTTTACTTCTTGCAAAACGCTGCGATAATCTTTTACCGTATTTAACGAAGAAAAGAGAGAAATGATACAAATTTAATTCTCGTAAAATCAACAGCCGAGTTATTTGGGAATGATTTTATTTTAAACTTCAAAAGCTGATCTACGCAATAATACCGTTTTTGTTGGTACAATATCTTAGCCATAATTATCAGTTGAACTGACAGCTGCTGTTCTTTCCTTTCTGGCAGAAAAATTTTGTAACAGGAAACTGAAAAATTATTTGATAAAAAATTATTTGCGTCTGTGCGATGGGCAACAACGTTCTTCCGCAGGTTCGCTATAACATACATGTCTATGGGATAAACAATTTGTTTTCGGGTTTATCCTGGTCTAATCGCGCAAAACCTCTTTGCGAACGTGTTACGAGTACCACTTGGCATGGTTGTTAGTTTCATAAAAAGCACTCGCGAAAGTATCGCTTTACCAATTTTTTACAGGGACTGCTATAAGCGTGTGTGCGGCTGTCAAGTGGTCAGTAATCGCCAGTTAGTTAACCTGATCTTTCATGGTGCTCGGCAGTAAACAAAATTACGCAACTGTTAATATCAGTCTCAATGTGTATCCGTACGTTTCTGGCGAATGCGCGACCAGTCATACTTACGTTTTCAGCTGTTTGTTGACCTGTTCTATCTGACCGCATGTGCGTGGATGGCGCGGTTTTGCATAACGGTGTCGAATGCCTAACATTTTTTCCATATTCCTGTTGGGATCGTTCTTGAACTCCGTGCCTAAAAAAGGCTCGCGTTAAGCGGAGCTAGCAAACACAATATCCATCTCAATAATTTGCGGTTATTTTTACCTACTATTATTCGAAATTTCAAGCAAGTTAACGGAATAGATTTTAAATTATCTGATCTCACTTAAAATTAATAGATGCGAGATTTTGTTGATTGCTGATCATTTAATATCGTTTCGCCGTTCAGTGAGCACCTACCGTTGTCGGAAATTATATTCTCGGGAATCCCAAAAAGAGAGTACACGTGGTATTTTTTCTACGATGGTTTCGGCCTTTTTATCCGGAATCGGGAAAGCCATCCTGAACTTCGTGAAATAGTCCACGACGGTCAACACGTAAACGTTCCCTTGCTTCGTTTTCGGCAGTTCAATCAGATCGTATCCGATAAGTGCCCATGGTCGGCCGGGTACAGCTGTGGAGGCCAAAGGCTCCTTCACGGCGTCTAAACCTTTCCCTTGTTCGTTGCAGATTGACGATTCTCGCCCGGATGGCGCCCTGTGGTTAGGAGCCGAGCTCATGGGCGCTGAAGTCATCGTAGGCCCATAACAACAAGTGCTTATCCCGGCACTTTTTAAACAGCGCGCTTTCGCAAACTATGATGTTTGTTAATTGGGCAGGTACATGAAAATTTACAGAAAACTATCCTCTTCAAACGAGAAAAAAACGTGTGATAAAAATATTTACAATATTCTTAAATTAAGCGACAGTGCTATTACCACGGTATCACACCACCGCTCATATGACAGCACACGAACAGAAACAGAGCGAATGCGTAGTTCTCCTGTTGGCGCACCGTAAAATCCCTGTATGTTAGTGACGTCAAAATGACACACTGCCAGTCTGCATTCTCGGCGAGAATCACGAATTGAACATGAATTTGTCTAAAATATGCATGTTCAGTTAGGCAGCTGCAATCAGGTTGTTTTAATATTTTGTGCCAAGTGGTATTACCACTTCGTCTATCGTCTGACGTATTCCATTCCAGTAATACAACCGGTTGACAGATGCCTCCAGTGCATCTCGACGAGCGTGACCAAGTGTACTGCAAGATAAACTCATGACTTGCCGCAGAAAAATTAATTCTCATTTAAAAACAGGCTAGGGAATGGCAACTTCCGACAAAGTAAAAGGTAGTCAGGGAGCCAAAAGATACCCGTCGTTAGAATATGAAAAAGCCTCAATCGTATGAGATGCGCGCATAAACTTTGCTTCCCGTAATTAAATACAAGTAATATTTCTAACTGATTCCGTGAAATCTCTAGTTCTTTCGAACCTTTCTAATGAGAGCAGAAAGACAATTTGGAAGGAGAAGCTTTAAAAGCTGTATTTTACCTGTGCAACCCAGTCACTAGCTTTTTTGCTTCTTCAGGGCATAACACAACAATTACGTCTGGAGCACTCTGAGTGGCACCTTCAACAACCTTTCCGCTCGATTTCTTGCGGTACAGTTTGTTCTGGCCCACATAAAATCCATCGGAGCGTCTGCGGAAAACTCGTTTCTGATTTTTCGTCGTTACTCCTGCCGGATACTTCTGAGTCTCTAGATACTCTTTGATTGCTTGCAAATCAACATGCTGCTTAGAAGCCATTTGAAAAACCCAAACCAGTTATTTAATGATCTCCGATTCCGCAAACGAGGTAATCGTGTGGTAAAAACGTTTGTATCTCCCAAAACGAACGAACAAGTAGGAACTACCTGTCAAACATTTAACATGTCTAAATTTGAAATCAAGACCGGTATCCAGCTCTGATAATCTCCACATATTGGCAGCTACCTGAAGCTCTATTTCGGCAGGTATGCACAGATATGGTCATATGCATAACTCAAAGTACTGCAGCGTTTCTACCTAATGCATTTTGAACCAGGCGCAGTAAACGCACAAACACCAGAAAAAACGTATAGAGAAAAATTTTGGCCGTAGCGCCTAAAAATAATCTGGACTGCCTATATACAGCGTATTACAGATAGTTCTACGGTGGCATCGGTGAGGGTAACAGCCTTCCGAGGAAGCACAGGCAACATCGGAACAGTTGCCGGATAACGTTGAAATACAGATTAGGGAGCGGTCGTCGCTGTTGCACGGGTCTTCTTCGGATCAATATCAAAACCGAATGCTGACCGATTAGGAATATACGGAGGAGCTTTGATCTCTCTTTGACCGGCTGGGGCTCCTTTGCGTGTGACTTCCAATGTAGTAGTAGCATAATTAACTGTAGGCGCGGTAGACGGATTGGGCGACTGAACAACAGGATCCCATTGAATAAAGCGAATGGTGAACCAGCGCCACAATAAATCGCTGATCCAAAAATCGCTGAAAGTACGTAACTTTCCATAGCTTTACAGAAGCTCGAATTGCAGCTAATCTTTCGTTTGCTTTTGGTCATTATTTTCGGAAATATTATTCCCCATGAGCTGTACATTGATACTGTAACGGCAGTGTTTGATAAGTACACTAGGGTGCTGCTTCTTCATGCTAAAAAAATGCAGTAAGTTAACCAAATATTTTTCTTAGTCTGACGCCATGATCTCCATCGTTCCTGCAGCTAATGCGAGGAATAAGAATTCATGTGCGGGGCAGTACTAGTAGTGCGGATTTAAATGAGAATAATTAACAGTTACATGTATATGTAATTAGAATTGACAACACAAAGTCGTTAGCGAATTTTCAAAAAATTCCTGAAAATTATCATAGCTCATCTTATGCAATGTATTCTTATAGGTGGGATTACTGTGATAGCCTGGCAAGAAAGTAATTACTCACACACTTATAAGTGGGTGAGGGCTTAGTAATAAGTGGGGTTAGTAATAACTAAGCGTAATTAGTAACTTAATTTTGATCAGCCGTTGTAGCCGGTATGCGCTGCTACTACGCGCTCTGTATTGCAGCATGCATTAAAGGTAATCAGTAATTTACTACCCAACACCTAAGAATTTATCGGAAATCACTATAGCCTCACCTTTTCACCCCCGTTTTTATAACTACCCCTTTTCGATCCCCGTTAATACAGGCACCCTTTTTGCAGTTAGCTAAACAAGAACACCCTGTTTCCGGTTATTACAGATTTACGAAATTCTGTTATTTATTACCTTTCAAGAAGGCAACATTATAACATCAACTAAAGCGCTCGGATCTTTGACAGGACTTTCGTTGAGTACTGTACAGTATAAGGTCTAGCATTTTAACCGCAGTTCTGCAACATCGGTCACTTATTTCCGCTTTATTGCGAATGTTTGCGATAACGTCAACACTCGACACCAATATTGTCGTTCCGGCAATAATGTCCCCCTTGTCGGACTCCAGTAATTTTGTTCCGGCAATAATGTCCCCCATGTCGGACTCCAATAATTTTGTTCCGACAATATTGTCCCCCATGTCGTACACCCGTAATGTTGTTCCGGCAATAATGTCCCCCATGCCGGACACTAGTAATTTCGTTCCGGCAATAATGTCCCCCATGCCGGATACCAGTAATTTCGTTCCAGCAATTATTTAACCCGTGTCGGACTCCAGTAATTTTGTTCCGGCAATAATGTCCCCCATGTCGGACTCCAATAATTTTGTTCCGACAATATTGTCCCCCATGTCGTACACCCGTAATGTTGTTCCGGCAATAATGTCCCCCATGCCGGACACTAGTAATTTCGTTCCGGCAATAATGTCCCCCATGCCGGACACTAGTAATTTCGTTCCGGCAATAATGTTCCCCATGCCGGACACTAGTAATTTCGTCCCGGCAATAATGTCCCCCATGCCGGATACCAGTAATTTCGTTCCGACAATAATGTCCCCCATGTCGTACACCCGTAATGTTGTTCCGGCAGTAATGTCCCTCATGTCGGACACCAGTAATTTTATTCCGGCAATAATTTCCCCCATGCCGGATGCCAGTATTTTCTGTCCGGCAATAATGTCCCCCATGCCGGATACCAGTAATTTCGTTCCGGCAATAATGTCCACCATGCCGGACACCAGTAATTTCTTTCAGGAAATAATGTCCCCCATGCCGGACACTAGTAATTTCGTTCCGGCAATAATGTCCCCCGTGCCGGACACTAGTAATTTCGTTCCGGCAATAATGTCCCTTATGCCGGACACTAGTAATTTCGTTCCGACAATAATGTCCCCCATGCCGGATACCAGTAATTTCGTTCCGGCAATAATGTAACCCTTGTCGGACATCAGTAATTTTGTTCCGGCAATAATGTCCCCCATGGCGGACACCAGTAATTTCGTTCCGGCAATAATGTCCCCCATGCTTGACACCCGTAATTTCGTTTCGGCAATAATGACCCCCTTGCCGGAAACCTGTAAGTTCAGTTCTGCTGTAATGTCCTTAGGTGACCGATGTTCCTCAACTGTTTTGGACAGGTAACGCCGTGGTAACGCTGGTGGCACATTTTCAAAGGTCACCGATCGACCTGAAAATCAACTTTCCGTTGTAAGTCCCCCATGTTACCATTCTGGCCAAAGGGTTACCGTTTTGGAGATGGTGGCAGGGGGGACACGGCAAAAATGTCCGGGGGGACAGGGGGGACATTTTTGCCGGTCACACACGATTCTCATGGACTCATTGTTACCAGTTATAACCGGACACTACTGCCTAAAAATTAAATTAAGAAGTAACGCCAAAGCAGCCAATGCTGTCTTTGACATTTTCATGCCGTTTTACGCGTGACAAAGTGCCCAAAACTGCCGCCGTATTGCCACGATTAATGAACTGTATCTGTATTCTAGCAATACTGAATGCTGTTTCAAAAACGAACCAGCTCACGCTTCACCTGACTTCCCAAAAACTTTACGTCCCAAAAAATGGAGAAAGCTCTCTTTCGACTCGCTCACCGCTCCAAGGGTTTCAGACACAACAAGATAAACCGAACAGTGCTGCTATAAGAAACAGTAGTTGTTAGAAATTATATTACCAATATAATATACACTCATGTGTCATCTACTTGTGAACTATGATCATTGTCTTACTAGCTGATCTATGAGTGTACGGTGCACCCAGGTCACCAATCCCCTTGTCTATCAGATGTTTAGGTGCAGTAACTTACTAATATCGTGAATGTACCGTGTGCTATATAAGCAACCAGCTTGTATAACGTTGAATGAACACTAGTGTGTGCGATGCTTCCGGTTTCTGTTCCCGTGACTATAATAATCTCATAATATAAATTCTAACAGTAGTATTACTCGCAGATCATTTTATGAGATTCTGCTGCATGTGGTGCCGGCGCGCCCGCACACCTTCCAGAACGGTCCACCTGTGACGATGCTACAGTGTACCAGCATGTAGCATCCCAGACTACGAACTGGAAATCAGGCAAAGGCACCGACGCCACACCGTCTGGTGGTACGGAAGAGGAAGAAAACGAATGGGAATCACACATACCTTGCCTCGCTAAGCACACGAAAGCAGTCCACCAAAGGCAGTACCGCGGTGAACGCTATCGGAGAGTACGGCCTTAAGGGTTGCCGAAAGGTTAAAGACGCCAGT
>NW_026570638.1:0-24235 GCF_019649055.1 Paramacrobiotus metropolitanus | reverse complement strand
GATAACATACATCATAATATTACTAAACTAAGTTTAGTAATATTAGGCGCCATCCATAAATTACGTTACGCAAGTAGGGGGAGGGGGAGGTCCTGAAAGCGTTACTGTTTGTTACAAGGGGAGGGGGGCTTTAAAAATTTGTTACGATTATGACGTCAACATGCTATATCGATGGAGGAGTTCCAGTTTTGTTACGCAACGCTCAGGGGAGGGGATCTCGGTTTGTTAGCATTAGTGACAAAGGGGGGTATCAAAATGTCCAATTTTCGCGTGACGTAATTTATGGATGGCGCCTTATGCCTACATTTATTACCAAGATCTGCTACAGAAGGTTGCATAAACACTATTTACCGCGTCCGATCACTTCGGTCGCGTTACATTTCGGCCGCATGCGTTCATTTCGGCCAAAGGTCATTTCGGCCGAGGCTCACTTCGGCCAGCACTCATTTCGGCCCCCGCTCATTTCGGCCACAGGACATTTGGCCATCGTCAGTTTCCCAAGTTTTCCTAATTTTCCCTGTCTTGCTTCGGTTTTCTCAGGTTTTTTAAGTTTTCCAGGTTATTATTTTAGATTTCTTAGATTTCTTACGTTTCTTAGGTTTCTTAGGGTTCTTAGGTTTTCTTAGGTTCTTAGATTTCTTAGGTCACTTACGTTTTCTTAAGTTTCTTAGATTTCTTAGGTTTCTTAGGTTATTCTTGGGTTTCTTCGGTTTTCTTTGGTTATTCTTCGGTGGTTCTTAAGCTATAGTTAGTTTATTCTTATGTTGTTCGAAAAGCTATGGTACCATTTAATCGTCGTTACATCAAAAGTAGCGTTTTCTTGCCCAAATTTGACCAAAATTAACGTCGGCCGAAATGAGCTGCGGTCGAAGTGAGCCTCGGCCGAAATGAACGGCGGCCAAAAAAGTTTGGCCGAAATGAACACGGCCGAAGTGATCGGTAGCCCTATTTACACAGCACTACAACACACTCAGAACTGCAAGCGTTATTGAACTGTTAGTTGTTTCCAAATTACTGGGCCAGGTCAATTGCTCTGTGGTCTTACGCGACGCGCAAGCGGCAGTCGGGTAAAAAAATCATGACGTCACGGCGCGTAAGCGGGTAAACGATTTGATTGGTAAACCAGAATTCTGGATGGGTTTTCAGCTATTCGTGTGTAGAACTGTTGCGCTTCGGGAAATCGAAGCGCAACCGTTACCCAAACTACGAGTAACTCGTAACTCTCCTGCACAGATCAACAAAATTTTTGTTTGTTGAACCAAAAGTGCATCCAGCGACCCAGACTGACACTCCTAAACTCATAATTAACTTTTTTGATGTAGTACCACATTAAAGCATCAAAAATAAAATTTTCGGTTCCACTTCAGTTTTTCAGTTGTTCAGTTTCTTTCTTGCCACGGAAGCGTACTCGACTTACGATTGGACGATAAATTTTTCGCTGAGTCATGGACAGACTTTTACGCGTTTCTCCGTTACCCGACGCGCAATGGTTACCCAGATGTAATTGACCTGGCCCACTGTAACCACGATTCGTAAGAAGTGGGTAAAGTTGTGGTTGCACGGTATCATCATAAAAATGCCAGAACCTGTTTCCCTTCGCACAGGGAAATCGCATTTCTGAATTTCATGATGTTCATACTATCCTTTTTGATACTGAAAAAACTGAAACGACAGGATATTACTGTATTGTAGTAATTAACGGGAACCGCACTGCGCATGTTAAAAATCTGGCTATCCTGCAAATACTGCAAAATAGCCAACTGGCTGTCCCGACGCACTGTGAGGCAAAATAACCTGACCGTGAGAGCTATTCAGAGTCTCAGACCCCTATTGTTGTACTGCGGCAAAATAGCCATACGAGGAGGGAATAAGCATCTTCGGTACTCGTAGCCGAATTAAATTTAATACTGTACAACTAGTACACAGTCCGCAATGCGACAACTCTGTGACCTTCATTTCGCTGACCGATAATTTGATGACCGACTTATTGCTGACTACCACAACTTGATGACCGACAAGTCGCTGACCGACAGTTCGCTTTTCTACAAACTGGCTGACCGACATCTTGCGAAAACTAATTTGCTGAACGACAGCTTACTTGTCGGTCAGCGAAATGTCGGTAATCGACAACTCGCTGACCGACAACATGTAGAAGACGAAAACTTGCTGTCCGACAATTTGCTGACCAGTTTAATGCACATCAGCGATATTTACGCGAAAACTAGAATCTTCGTTGGTTTCATAAAAAGGAAGCAATACTATGACAGTTATAAGTGAAATATAACTTTTTGCCATTTATTACGCCGTATTAAGTTCACGAGTATGTTATTGTCTCAGCCAATATTAATTATTCATTAATAACTGTTGAAAATGTTTTAATTATTACACCGGTTTCTTAGGTTTCTTAGATCTCTTAGGTTTCTTAGGTTTCTCAGGTTTCTTAGGTTTCTTAGGTTTCTTAGGTTTCCTAGGTTTCTCATGTTTTTTAGTTTTCTTCTGTATCATAGATTTTTTATGAAATTAACTCGTACGCGCTCGAGCAGAAAAAATGGAGAAATGGACGACTGGAATTGTCAGATTGCTGCATTAGCCGGCAGCTGTTAATAGCAAAAGAAGTTGTTGTGGTATCCTATTAATTATAACGAAGTGGCTATTTTGCCGCAGTGTTTGCGGCCAAATAGCCACTTGGCTATTTTGCCGCACTAGGGTGGGCGAAATAACTTGTTGGATATTTTACCGCACACTGCGTTAAAATAGCTGCTCAGCTATTTTGCCGCACTATAGTCCGCAAAATAGTCAGTTGGCTATTTTGCCACACCATCATTGCAGGTTGTCTCGCCGCGCACTTTCAACGCGCTCTGTACGGTAAAGTGCCGGAAGTTCTGTAAAACAGCGTTACTTACTTAGAATAGAATCTTACAGAGCGTTGCAGAGCAACGAGTCACTACAACTCAAAATGTGTCGTTGTTAGTCGAATTAAAATTTATCTTCAAAGCAACCATGCGTCGACGGTTCTAGTCCGGCTTTCAGTACTGTTATCAGCAGCGCAACATAGAGGCTAACGATTGTAAAAAGCTTTATTGAGGAATCGGTGCCGGGCTGAAAGTTCGTAAGTGCCGGGCTCAATCCAGGGTCGTTCGGGTTAGGTAGTAGGTTGTTGTTGGAGACCGTCATCTGCGTCAAATTAGGTTCACGATGTCCTTATTCGGGTATGTGTTAAATTGACATGACGAAAATTCGGTGAGGTTCATCTAAGTTCCTACTGGGCCGTCGTCATGTCTATTTACGATTTAAGGTGAGCTATCCTATATATTAATTCTCTAAGCCTTAGCGAATTCCATTTCTGTCTCCCTTTTGTGAGCGAGCCACTGAACCAAACTTTGATGTCTATATGTCATTTAATAGCGCCGAGCTTATAGATTTGCAGAAACCAGTCAGTTTTTATAAAGTATGTAAGGTCTAAAAGAAAACGTCAAAAGAATTTAACATATTAAGTCTACGGGAAAAGTGGAGAACCCAGCACTGCAAACCCGCCCACGCCACCACTGTCATGAACAGGATAGGAAAGGCGTCCTTCTTTTTGAAATACGTTAGGCATTACACTTGATGGAACTTGATGTTATTCGAATGCCTTGAGTTCATAAGCTTTTTATCAAGAATTACTGTACTTTTAAATAAATGTAAGGTTTGAAAGTGACACTTTTTAAAAACTGAACATGCGAAATCTCCTGGGAAGTAGGAACGACTCAATTTTCATAGATGAAGCAGTTGCCTTCCGCAGCAGGTTGGTTAGATTTAGTACTGCAACTGCTTCCATGGGCGGTTTTAATTACTGCTTGCTGATGTGTCAAATTGCCGAAAAAACGTTTGGGGGAGAGTGAGAGTCGATTTTTTGGGAATTTTGGTGTTTGACTGGAATACTGGTTGAGTAACAAGTCCCAGTCCCGCCCTGCCCCGCCGGAGGTCCGAATTCGAGTCTAACACCGCCCGCCCGGGGGAGTGAGAATTTTTCCGGGAGAGAGTGAGGATCGTTGTGTTACAGATGTCCGCCAAGGAAGGGGGGGGCGGGGAGGAAGAAGTTAAAATATTTTCGAGAAAGAACCTGAACGCCGAAACAAAAAATTACTTAGGATATTTAAAATTTAAAACAATCAGAAGATAATATACAATAAAACGGAACTTATATTGCCCGTCCAGCGGCTAATTTTCCGGCTCAAAAGTTTTCGATTAATAATTACAAAGGGATACAATGTTAATTATTAATACGATGAAATATACAATACAAGGGATACATACGATACAAGGGATACGATGAAATTTGTAGTATTCGTGCGATTTAAAGTTTGCTTTTGTGTGTAAAGTTGTAAACAGTATGAGAAAATTTAAGACTGGAAGTTAGTTTTATTCTCAGCGGTAAAAGGGTACCGCTGGTAGTCGTATCACTGGATAATTGTGTCGGTCACGACAGACAGAATTAAATTTAACGAGGCCTGGAATGGTACCTGGACCACTGAGGTAATAACTAATAAGGAGCCAAAAGCTCCACTAATCAATGAGCTGCTTCTTATATGTAGTTCTTAGCAGCTACTGACTGATTCAGGAAAAGTTTGAACAGTTTTAAAACTCCAAATTAAAAACCATGTTCCTGACAAATTTCGAATTTTTGGGTCTAACAAGGTAAATCTTGCAGTTAGCGGGATGAGAAAATGTTCTCTCAAACCGACCTTCAAAAATTTTATTAGTAAACTTTGATACAGGCTCACTGCTAACTATCTGCCGGTGAAGCATGACCAATACCTATTTTTTAGTTACCGGGTTTTTTTAGTAGTTTTTTAAATAGCAATTCATCGGCGATTTATTCCGCGCAATTTGCGCGGGGTCTACTAGTGTCTTTTATTGAAATCCATCAGATCACGGTTCGCATGGGATGCTCCTAAGACATTCTTATCATGTTGAGACACACTGAAGCCTGTGTGGGCTATCCTAGTGGATCTCAACGCCGGTGCGGTTGGTTCGTTCGGTAAACCAACCTTGTCAGGGGTGGTAACTGACCATATCCGGCATTGACCATATCCGGAGCGAGGCGACGGCATTAGCGGCGTCAGTCGGTCTAACGGTATCTTGCGTACCGGTCGCCCGGCTGCGTTATTGTTCCCGGGTGGCTCGGTTCTGTCCAGTCAGTCTAAGGTTCTGGTTTTCTTGTCGAGTCACAGTTCGCCGGCGCAACTGTTGGCAGCTGTAGCCGATCTCGCTATGGTTAGTTTTCCGATTTCTGCGATTAGTACGGTTCCGTTCTGGACTTTCAGTCCGACAAGAGTTTTTTTCCGAGCGGAAACTCATTGGCCCAATGTTGGGCATATGTACTATGTGGCTGTTTTGTCGGGGTGTCTGGCCCGGGTTTCTCCCCTGACCCCGTTTATTACTTTCCGCTGAAGCTTTCGTTTTGACTAATGAATCCGTTACTTGGACTGCCGGCTGAGGCCACCATTACCGCCGTAGTAAGCAGCAAGCCTCGGGTCTGCACGGGCGGCATTTCTATTGCGGGCGCGCATATAGATATATACATCGCCCACAATCCCGCCCGCCCGCCAACATAGCCCGCACCTTAGCGTTCTTCTGCTTGCATTCCGCAAACCGGTCGCTAAATCTGTCCTGCCATAGGTTCACGGGCCAGCTTTCTTCACGCTCGAGGGTCGAATCGTTCTCGTACTACTCGAGGGTGGAACCCTTCGTAGGCTTCATCCAGTTAGCCGTTCTGCCCGTAAAACTGTCGGATTGAATTACCAATCTATCTAGGTCAGCCCGGTCGGCACAGCGGGAACGGCACAGCCGTTCCCGTCCGTTCGAGGCGAATTGGGCCGATTACGGCTTGCGCCGTATGCCGACCGTACCGGAGGTTCGAACGGTCGGTATACAGCTTACCGCGAGGTCTTCCTCCATCCCGGCAGGCTGGTAAACTTGTCCCAAGGAACTCGCCTTCCATATTGTCTCCGAACGTTTGTATTGCCGAACTGGCGGTTTGATTGTCTCGTTCCGCTGCCTTTGGTCGAATCCGTCATTCGGTTTAGAGGAAATCCATCTTTCCGTCAGGTCAAGCCGCTCGGTCGCCATTGTGTCTCTCGGGGCTGTCACCCGCTGCACTGAGATGACCTTGTCAACCGGCGCCTGTTTAAGCTGTACAGGGGTACCCCGGCGCTAAGAATCGCTGCACAGGCGCAAGCATGCCGCCCGGCGTCGTGTTTGTCCATCCCGCTCCATTTATGTCCGGCGGTTTTGTAGAGGTCGTCGGTTGAATAAGCCACCTGCAGTTACTGGACGTTCAGGTATTTTGTGCTCATACCCCGGCTGCCGAACGTCCGCCTGGGCATCTGAATGGATGCCATCTGGACGGACGCCTTCTGGCAGCTCAACAGTCCTTGCTGCACCGAAGCACAAATTGGTCCGGATTGGTACATCAGCGGCTGCTGCTGATAGCCATCTGGGCTGGCTGGAACGCCGCCGTAGCTATAACCGCCGTCCGGTATACAGGAGCGCTTGATTTCTCAAACTGCAGTATCGGCTGCTGTTGCTGTTAATAAACAAGCGCTCCCCGGTGCATCCTGGCTGCACCATTTTTCGGCGGATGCTGAGTTAAAGACCGGCGCATTGGCGGCATTCTCTAATTGTTTCCGCCAGCATCCCCAAAGCAACCATCACGGCTATTCCAGTTGCCGCCTAGGGCGGCTTCCGTCCTGGGCGCACCCTGGCTTCGGCTGCCCTGGAAACTAAGAACCCCGTTGCCGGTTGTCTGGCCACCCGACATCTCGTTTTCCAGGTGAAAGACCCACGCCGAGACGGTCAGGATGCGCTTTGACGGGCAATCCGGCGTTCTAGCGACGGGCGCTAATCATGGTACCAGCGTTGGTACGGGTTCTGATTCCAGTCGCCGGCCGCGAATCCGCACATTGCCGTCGCATGGTTCCCCGGCATGCAGCATGAGCAGGTAAATAGTATCCTGGTCCAACCTGACCAGTTTTTTTTAACCGGGGGGGTCTAAATTTTTGGACCTAGGGTATTATTTACGGATCCTAAGTTTTGGACCTAGGGCATTATATACGGGTCGAAATTTCTGGACCTGTTATGCATTTTACACCGGCGGTGTGGTTCGGGGCGTATAAGCGCAGCGCTACGCGGTTTCAAGTACTGCCAGACAGTCTCAAGGGTCTAGCTATGCTTTTTTATCCGAATAATTATTGTCAGTGTATTTATAGAAGAAAAGTTAATATTTACTAGAGGTAATCGGAATTATTAACTCTTAAAAATCACCTGATATCGGTTATCCTCCACGGATCATCGAAATCAGTTAACCATGTAAGCGCAAGGGTTACAATCCACGTATACTACCGCAGCAACTATATCCTAAAATACAGAAAATCCGATTACTTTGTATATCACTTCCGATCCAATTCGGTGACTGGTACAAAAAAAAAACGGAAGCTAGATCTGTAGGTCGGATAAATATACTACTACGCTAACGCACTTCCGAACGAAGCAAAGGTAATCAAAAGCAATTACCTTGGTAATCAAATCTGATTACCAAGTTAATCGAAACTGATTACCTATGCAGTCAACAACAATTACCTTCTGTACGAGTGGAGGTAATCAAAACCGATTGACTTTCCTACTTACCTAAAAAATAAGGATAATAAAAAACTTTCGACCGTGGGAATAGCAGAAAGTATTGAGGTAATCAGAGATAACTATCTTTTGTATTAGTAGAAGTAATCAAATCCGATTACCTTTTGTACATACAGCACCGTAGCAACAATATACCAAGATACCGCAGGGTATATAAAGCAGAACGCTTCGAAATTATTTGGTCGGGATTTTCTCAACTAGTTTTAGAATATTTGCAAAATAACTTACAATTTCTACTCGCAACATAGCATAGCAGAGGTTTTCTTTCACGAAATCGAGGTTGTGTCCTGCTAAGATGGAACTGGTGAAGAAGCGCAAACGAGAAGAGGACGATTTAGGTAGTCCTCAAGGATCCGGATCCGGTGAAGCAGGTAACGGCTAGCGCGTAATGTAATAAGTTTTTTGTCCATTAAACTCAAGAAAAAAGCAAGCATAAAACTCTGATATTGTGACTACTTTTCATTGCGTCACCAGCAAAATTACATATGTACTTGCAGAATTGTCGGACCATTTTCTCGATAATGTAGCTGATCACATATACATTGCGGATTCCGGTTCAAAATTCTGGAAAAAATTTCAGTTGCATTCAAAGTACTTTTCAGTGAAGGTAAGACATTATAAATTTAGCCGTGTGACTTTCGCTAACTGCAAGACTAATTTCTAAAGGTCGCGGACTTGGAATCCGCTCCATTTTCAGCTGTACCTATGGCCATGACATGCATGCTTCAGCATGTGCTGGACCACGTGTTAGAAGGCTTGGCCCCAGAAGAGATGGTTCGCGTGCGCACCGAGTCCAAATCGCTGAATTATCCGATCTGGACTCCAGCTGTCCAGAGATCGCAACTAACTGTGCGTCGTTGGATGGCGGAAGTAGAACGGGTGTTAAACTCCTACGAGGAACTCATGATTGACAAGCATTCTGAAGTGTTTGTGCAACACACGGACATCCCAAAGGGAAGCTGCGTGCGGGAAGTGCCGATTTTGCTGAGAAACAAGCTAAAAAGCATGCGGTCTGTTATCCGTATCAAGAACCCGGATAAAATATGTCTCGCAGGGGCACTGGTGGTGGGAAAAGCGTATGCAGTAAATCACTCATTCGGAGTACAAAACGCGGAAAGAAGCTCCAAACAAACGAAGCAAAAGCGTTAATAGAAAAGGCCGGATTAGATGAAAGAGAATACACCATAAAGGATGTCCATTTGTTCCAACAAGTCCTTTCCGAATATCAAATAATCGTTGTCAGCGTGGATCACGCTAACAGCATTGTCTACAGTGGACCAAAGCAGGAAAAACGCATAGCTTTGCTGCATCACGACCATCACTTTGACCTGTTGAATTCGTTGCCTGCATTTTTTAGAAAAAGCTATTGGTGTTTTACCTGTAACAAGGGCTACAACGAAAGAGCGAATCATCGATGTGAGTCCATCTGCCAATCTTGTTTACGCCAAAATTGTGAGTCAGACAATGCAGACATTATTGAATGCCCCGAATGCCATCGCAAATTCTTTGGTCACGGCTGTTTCGCTGAACACAAACTTGGATCGACACCCCGACAGAAAGGACGGAAAAGTATTTGTAAGACGGTATTTATATGTCAACAATGTTTTCGTGTGGTATCCGACAGAAATCGGAAGAACGGCAATGAGCATCGATGCGGAAAAGTTTATTGTCAAATTTGCAAAGTTCATGATTTACCTGCAATTCACAAGTGTTTCATGAAACCTCACGAAGTGACTGAAGAGGAATTTAAAGAACATGAAAATGCCCGCTTTCTTTATTTTGATTTGGAAATCTACGTAGCCGGAAATCACGAACTGGTGGCTAACCTAGCGGTAGGAAAGTTTTTTGATGTACATGATTTTTTTTGCATATAATAATTTCGTTTTAATAGGTTGTTCAAGATGACGACGGTCAGGAATCGATTTTTCCAAAAGAGGGAACATCGTTCGGTGATGATGTAACGGATCAACTGTGCACCTTTTTATTTGATGAAAGTCACAGGGATCACTATATTATAGCACATAATTTCAAGGTAATTCAGTGTTGTTACAAAATAACCGAGAGTTCCACACGTGATATTTATTGTTGTAGGGATTCGATGGACACTTCATACTTCCCTGGTTACTACGGAACGGGATAGAACCCCATATTATTATGAACGGTGGAAAAATCCTGCAGCTGGATGTAAGCGAATTTAACAACCGATTCCGAGACAGTTACAACTACAACCCACAAAGCCTAGCAAAATGACCAGCGACTTTTGGTATTCCGGATGTTGGCAAAGGAACGTTTCCTCACCGATTCAATCGCAAAGAAAACTGGGATAAAGTGGTTCCTTTTCCGCAACCGGAGGAGTACGGGTACTCCAGCATGAAAAAAAATCGAAGGAGTCTTTTATGCGGTGGTACGAGACTGAATCCAAAGCAAAAGACTTTCTTTTCGACTTTCGCAAAGAAATTGAGGATTATTGCCGGATGGATGTGACAATTTTGCGCAAGTGTTGTCAACAGTTTCGCTACCTTTTCCAAAAGATCAGTAACGCTCTTTGTCCCTTTGTGTCAGCAATAACCATTGCTGGCGTTGCATTCAGTATTGGAAATCGTTCATTCTCAAACCTGATCATATAGGACTGCTTCCCCATCGCATCCATGCAAGAAATCGCAATCAGTCAGAAGTTGCAAAAAAATTGTTGGCGTGGATGGAGCGTGAAGAGGAGTGCGTCATTGAGTCTGTGCTAACCGGTGCCGAACATCAAATTGGACCTTACTTCGTTGATGGGTTTCGCGAAGACATCAACCATGCGTACGAGTTTTACGGTTGTTTTTACCATGGATGCCCTCAGTGTGAAGCTCCCGACACGATACACCCTCTTCGTAATATACCTATGTCCGAAATATATAACGACACCATGGAACTCGAAAAATACATTCGCAGTCAGTGATACGGCCTAACTGCGATTTGGGAACATGAATTCAACGACCAAGTCAAGTGCGATCCTGAACTAAGAGCGTTTGTGAATGGGCTTTGTTACACCGCTAAATCCTTGCGATGCGTTCTACGGTGGCCGGACCAATGCCGTAAACCTACTGCAGGAAGTCAGTGGAGACGAAAAAATATGCTACTACGATGTCAACAGCGAATACCCGTACATCAACAAAAACAAACGGTACCCTATCGGTCACCCAATAATTATTACCAAAGATTTTCAAGATAATTCGCAGTTATTTTGGTGTTGTCCTTTGTCAAATTCTTCCACCAGGAGATTTAAAACTTCCTGTACTACCGCACCGCTCCGGTGGCAAGTTGACGTTTCCGCTGTGTCTCACTTGCGTTGACAAATATCAAAATTCCAAATGTGAACATACAGATGCCGAGCGCGTTCTAACTGGAACGTGGTGCACCCCTGAAATTATTGAAGCTTTGGACCGGGGCTACATCCTTACAAAAATTTATGAAGTGTGGCACTTTGAAGAGTACGAAGACCATCTGTTCGCAGAGTACATCAACAAGTTTTTGAAAGTCAAGGCGGAAGCTAGTGGATGGCCAGCCCATGTTATTACCGAAGTCCAGAAGCAGCAGTACATAGCAGACTTTAAGCAACACGAAAACGTTGCCCTCGATTATGACAAGATCACACTGAATCCCGGATTGCGTGCCTTTTCTAAATTATGTTTAAACAGGTAATTTTGAATATTTATGCTTTTTTCAGTGTATAAAAAACGGTTATTTTTAACTGCAGTTTTTGAGGACGTTTGGAGATGCAAGATAACAAGCTAAATACTGTATATATTATGGAACCGGATAAATTTTACGACATGTTGTTGTCTGGAAAGCACCATGTGCAGTCTTGGGACATGTTTTCTGAAGACGTTGTCCAGATGACGTATAGGAAAGAAAGCGGCTTTTGTGGAACAGAATCCAAACACTAATGTCATTCTTGCGGCGTAAGTTTCATCCGTTTCATCGTTTCAAATATTTTCATATGATGTATTATTGCAGGTTCACAACATGCTGGGCAAGACTGCATTTATATAAATTTATGGAAACGGTCAAGGATCGATATCTGTACTTCGACGCAGGTATCCAATGCTGTTTTTTCTGTTTTTAATTTTCAAAAAAAAAGTGTTTTTTAGACTCGATTTTTTTTTTGACAAAACCGGGACTCGTGGATCCACCAACCGGTTGTTTCTTGGGCGACCTAACGAATGAGCTCAAACCTGGTCAACACATTGTGCAGTTTGTTAGCCTCGGTGCTAAAACCTATGCGTACGTCACCAACGACGGGGAAACAGTGGCAAAAGTCAAAGGATTCACTTTGAATGGACGAACGAGTGAGCAGATTAATTTTGTTACAATGCTGAAGATGCTGGAAACGCGTAGTAGCATTGATATTCATTATCCTGATATCCTTAAACGTGTGAAGAAGGATTTGAAGATATATAGTACAAGCATGCAAAAACGCTTTCAAGTGACGTATGACAAACGTCGGATTGTTACAACACGCTTCCATATGGATTTACACTGTCTTGAATTTATTAAATTGTTGAAGCATAACCTCGACACGGTGCATGCCTTCTGCTTTCTGAATGATGCTTTCTGAATGTTCTCAAATCCTTTCTGCCACTGGCCGTAACAAAACAATGTCCGTGCCGATTGTTGATCAAAGACGGAGGTACTGTTTCTCAGGAGCGTACAAACAAAGTTTGTTTTACCCGACATCGTTGTCCCACAAATGCACATTCCAAACGGTGCGCAAAAACGCGGATAATCATTTATTATACTGAACATTTTTGAGTAAGCAATTAATGCGTGTACATGATTTGCATACCAGAAATGTACCACTTAAATAGGCAGACATCGAGGTGGATTACTTTTTAGTAACCTTTAACAAAAAAGGTTGGCAAAAAAATTTATTATATTAAAACAAAACATAGCAGAAAGGGGGAAGAATCTTGAACTACTCGTGAAAAATACAATGGGTTAGCTTATTTAAGGGATAATGGTATGCCTGAATAACACCATCAAATCACAATGGCTAACCTTCAGTACATGTTGTGCTACGCGCGTAACCTTGAGCAAAAATGCGAAAAGGTGCTACTAATCATTCTCTACGTTGTGTTCTTCGTAGTTTTTGCTGCGTTTGTTGTCACTGAAGGCATTGGAAAAATTATCCAAACCGACTACTAGAACAACACTACACGAAACCGAACAGCTGAACAGTATGACGTATCAACTGTTAGGTAAGCATATTACAGTATTGCAATAGATGAATTTATGAATTACAAGGTTACGATCAAATAAAAATTTTACCCTACTCTTATGTCCTCGTTATTCTAGCAGCAAAAATGCTACGGTTGGAAATCTTGGAACTGTATAGGAAGAGGCGTTTTTTTCAACCATTTATTTCGGTCATGCCAATGGTAGCAGTTCCCCAGTTCGAAAAGATATCAGAATGGAACAATTTTCTTAGACGTAACTGCTTGTCATAGAGTATTTGTCGGTGCAATACAAAGCACGTTGCGGATTTTGGTGTCGAAATGACAGAAATTTCAGCAATGAAATAAAAACAGCAATAGGGGTATTTTGTTGCTACGGTGATGCACGAACGAAAACGAACCAGTTATGATTACTTGTACGAGTACAGAGGTAATCTGTTCAGATTACCTTAACTAGTACAAAAGGTAATCGTTTTGGACTACCTCCACTCGTACAAGAGCTAATCGGTTTTGATTACCTTTTGCACTTTTGCATACTGTTGCTACGGTGTTGCATGTACAAAAGGTAACTAGTTACGATTACTTGTACGAGTACAGAGGTAATCTGCACGGATAAGGTAATCGGTTTGGATTACCTAGGAAATCAGTTTGGATTATCTCTGCTAGCACTAAGGTATTCGGTTCTGATTACCTAGCCCAGTATAGAGGTATTTTGTTTTAGATTGATACCATTGCTATGGCACTGCAGACAAGGGTGTTCGACGGAGTATTCGTAAATACTTGCGTGAAAGTTTCCGAGGCGGTATCCGAGGGATTCTGATGCGAGATACTGTTAGGCTTCAGCACTTGAAACTGCGTGTAATATTTCACGTACCTGTACAGTCGAGCCACGACTGTACATGCACACCGCCGGTGTAAAATGCATAACAGGTCCAGAAATTTCGACCCGTATATAATGCCCTAGGTCCAAAAATTAGGATCCGTAAATAATACCCTAGGTCCAAAAATTTAGACCCCCCCGGTTAAAAAAAAACTGGTCAGGTTGGACCAGGATACTACGCAGGTAATCCCTCTGGTTTGCGTCCGTCGGTGCATGTTCCGTTCCTTGGTCGTTGTACCCGTCCGTCATCTACGTTCCCCAGCGTTGTGCCGGACCAGGCCGATTCGTGCCCACTGGGTTTCCGAAGCTCTGGCCAGGTATATTCCGTTCCCCCTGGTCGGTTAAGTTCTGGCTGAGCTAACCTGCGCCAAAACTGCAGCCGCCCCTGCCTCGCAACTGGTTGAATTCCCTACATATCCGGGCTTCCGCCGCAGTTCCCGCCGTATCCCTCAGTGCCTTTACCATACCTCCCTGCTCCCGGCGAGCTCGGTTGTGGCTGTCCATACTATTGCGGGGATGCCGACTTAGGGCCGAAAGGTGTCGAGTTTACGCCAAATGCATGTCCGGGCGACGCAAATCCTTATGTCACATGCACAGGCTAGCGCAAAAATCATCATCCTTCCGGTCGGCGAATCGAGCCGCAAACTTGGCCATTCAGGCATCGAACGGTCAACCGTCCTTCTGTACTTCTGCCGTTAGTTCCTAGTACTAATCCGCCACATGTCTGGTTGGAGCCCCGCTCACGGGCGACCACAAACTCAGTAATTATGCGCTACAGACTAATTCGTGTCTTTTGTGTAGGCGGCAAAGCTGGTATACCCATCCGTCCTGTTTTCGCATATCGCAGGAGGCCCGTCATCCGGCTGGCCGAGATCAGCGCTCACCCGGGATTATTCGATTTGCTGCCGTTGTGTCGACTCCGATCAATATCGGCCCGGCCCCTCGGTTTCTCTTTCCGGTCGTGTCGTTGGTCTCAGTCAGCATCGGCCACGTCATCCCGTCGACCAGGGCGCTTCGCCTCCCGACGATTCTGGCCGGGATAGTTGTCCGGCATGATGCAATTCTGGAGGAAGAAATTTGGACAGACAATCGGTCGGATGTATCAGCAGGCTACAACCGGAGGATGAACCCTGCCGACCAGAACGGACGGTGCCGCAGCCCACGCTGGCGCGAAGAAGACATCGGATCCAGGACCGACGTCAGAAAAACCAGTCGGAAAGTGATAGCCGGATAACGGCGGTCGCGACTACGACGACCGACATCGAGGATGATCCCTGCTCCCGACAAATTGGTCCGGCCTCGGCGAGACATCAGAAATACGGCGCCGGAGTAACTGACGAAAGAACAATCGCGGTATTAACGCGTCTGACCGGGTTTGGCAGCAAACCATCAAAAAATCCGGGAGGCGCCGTGCCGGGCTGATATCGAAAGTTCATCCTGTCGGATGTGCCGCAATCGTCCACCACGTCGACCAGGTACCTCGTGTGAGTCTGTTCCTTCCGCCGGTTAGATCCATGGCTCAGGATGGGTCCGTGCGGCTACGAGTTCGATCTTGAAGCCTCCTACCTGTTCCGGTCTGTTTCGACTGCAAGTCCGGCTTCAATGGGGTTGTCCGTCTCGCCGCATCGGTAGTCTGAAGTGTCGTGTCATCATTCAATCCCATCGAACCAAGGAACCGCGGAGTAGCACTTCGCGGCGCCGGGCTGTCGTCAGATTCGTCACCAAGCCGGCTACTCGTTTCGCAAGCTGTTCCGTCCGGTGAATTGTTGTTCCCAGTTTCTTTTTTAGGTTGACGTATTTCAGGAAGTCATTCATCTGCTCTTTCAAAGCCTTGACGGTTCATGTAATGAATTCGGTTGGCTCGACCAGAGATTTTTTTAGCTTTTCCTTGAACGCGTCCTTTCCTTGTTGCCGTCCGAAGATGTCGCTTTAGCATCTCTAACGCATCGGTTCTTTTGCTGCAATCCTGCCTAAGGTAGACGATCTCCGTCGCAGAAGTGTCTACCCGTTTTTCAAGTCGGTCGGTGACTTCTGCCATGTCCGCATTCTCCGTTTTAAAGGTGGTGATAATCGCATCTTTTTCCGCGAAGGTTGCCTTCTTCCGGTCGATGTTGTTCCGGGCGGCTGCTAGCTGGACTCCCAGATGTGCCGATTGTCCGTTTATCGCGCCATCGGTGATCTGGTCCGGCGACCCGCTAAGTTTCTGGAACTGCTGTTTTTCCGGTGTCTGAAATACAGTTTGTTCGAGTCGAGTTCTGTCCGCCTTCGGTGTCGATTCCGGGCTGCCGTTTACTAGAGACACTGGAACAATTCCGGCTCGGACAGTGTCGACCGGCGACGGTATGGTCGACTCGCCCGTCAAGCAGTCGACTGAGCTCTCGGTTGAGCTCTGCCGAGTGACCGTTGGCGTAAACTGATCCGCTACATCCGGGCCGGGTGATCTGGCTGCCGTGCCGGGTTACCATCCACCCACAGCGGTTTCCGCTACCCGTTCTCCGGATTGTGCGTTCACCGGCTAGGTTTTGTCCGCGGTGTCCACCGGGACGCCGG
Source organism: Paramacrobiotus metropolitanus (assembly GCF_019649055.1). Lineage (NCBI taxonomy): Eukaryota > Metazoa > Tardigrada > Eutardigrada > Parachela > Macrobiotidae > Paramacrobiotus > Paramacrobiotus metropolitanus. Next base: position 7,912 of record NW_026570638.1, on the reverse strand, counting down.
ACTGCCGAGCGGGCGTTTATGATGCTCGCCTTTCTTCAGCCTGCTGTCCGTTTATTTCGGAGGGTGTTCCGTCCGTTTTGTTAAGTGCGGTCCGACTATAGTGTCAGATAGCTATAGACGTGTGTAACCGTCCAAAATGACCGGCGGTTGTCTCTCTGAGACGACCGCCGGTCGTTTTGGACGGTTACAGACGCGTACTACGCAAATGCCGCAATGAATGACTAATATCTGTCTGCTGTTAGTTCGTTATGGTGGACAAAATTATTTTGATAAAATCTCGGATATGTAAAAAACATTTCTTACCTTTTCCTTAATTTCAAATAACACCAACATTACTTTCCAGTCTAATGGAATCGACTTTTGATCGTAGGTGCACCTGAGGCAAAGGCGACAATGGCTCTTGTCTGGTCTATGCTAACGTAAGTAACTTGCGGTATAACTTAAAATACTTTTTACTTGCATGAATGTCCAAACTCGTAGCGTAACTCGCACGTTTGTTTCACTTTCTTTAAGAGATAGTGAATCCAAAAAATTGCCCACACTAGTTATTAGCCTCTGATGTCGAGGGAACCGATAACTAGTGCGGGCAGTTAAGGGAATGTGTTGGCAGAGTTGCCCCTTATTACCGATTGTCCCTTATTATAATTATCCTATTCCCGTCCATAGTGCGGCAAAATAGCTAACGAGCTGTTTTAACGCAGTGCGCGGTAAAATAGCCAACAAGCTATTCCGCCCACCATAGTGCGGCAAAATAGCCAACTGGCTATTCCGGCGCAGTGTGCGGCAAAATAGCCTGAGGGCTATTCAGACCCCTATTGTTATACTGCGGCAAAATAGCCATAGCCAAATTATAATAATCACCCAAACTGAGTTTTACAAGGATTTGATGGCTAACAGACTGCAACACAGTTCTGCAGCTTCATCATGAAAAACCCGCCTTGGATGGACGCCTGGTACCCGGTGCTCACATTGCGCAATAAATTTGTGGTCAGCGAGTTGTCGGTATTTCCATAAAACGTCGGTCAGTAAAATGTCGGTCAACAATTTATTAAGTTAGCAAGTCGTCGGGTAAACATTCTGTCAGTCAACAAAATGTCGTCAGCAAATCGTCGGTGTCAGCGAACTGTCGTTCAGCAAAATGTCGTTCAGCGATTTGTTGTTTCAACAAACTGTCGGGTCAACATATTGTCGGTCAGCAAATAGTCGTCAGCAAGTTGTCGGTCAGCAAGATGACCGTCAGCGAGTTGTCGGTGTGCCATTCAGAGTCTCAGACCCCTATTGTTGTACTGCGGCAAAATAGCCATATGAGGAGGGAATAAGCATCTTCGGTACTCGTAGCCGAATTAAAATTTAATACTGTACAACTAGTACACAGTCCGCAATGCCTGTGGTAATAATGATAGATGCAATTTGGATTTTTTCGAAACTTGACAACCGATTTAGGAGCTTAGAGGGATTTCCATTTTGAACGGTAAATTATCTTGGGAATCTTAGAATATAAAATCAAAAGATTTAATAACCGTTTGAATATATCCCTACCCTACGGATGGGCTCGTGAATGTGTGATTAGAGATGGACTTCCTCTTCCTGCGGCCCAGTAGTCGATACCACTTTATAGAGATGTTTCAGTGTTCAGCTTAATCTCAATTAAACTACGAAACCAAACGATGCAACAGAACTAATCCCAACAATCGTACTACAAAACAGGAATTCAAGAAACACAATGATTAAAAGTGCAATGGAAACATAAACATGGACGTGGAAGATAACAGAAATGTCAGACTTATTTCCAAGATTTGTCGGCAGCTTCGACAGATCTTTGTTACCAAACTGAAACTCATCCGCACAAAAAAATGCACAACAGATTGTTCAACAAAATTGCCACAATCGGATTATGGCTACCGGTTCTTGCTGTACACATTTTCAGGACAATTCCAAATCGACTCCCTACGATACATGTCGACCAACCCATTCCACAAGGACCATGCAAAAGAATGCGAACAGCAGGAGACCGGTGACCGCAAAGAAACAGCGCGCTGCCTTATGATAATCACGAAGCAGCAACGAGCTGCGATTTTTCAGCGAATCACTCTTAATGCTCTTCGTCTCCAAATCCTCACGTCGAAGTCCGACGCGGCTATAGTTCTGCTGTTCCTGGATAACTTCGATACGCCGCCCCGTTTTCCATACTGTCCGCGGAAACTGAACCCATTCTGAGCCAACCGTACGTAACCATCTCCCGACATTTGCAGTTCTGACTGAAGTCCATGCATGACATCGCTGCCTTTGATTGAGGTGATCATAATGTTCCAGGTGCAGCCACCTGCACGGTAAACGGATCAAGGCACGGCAGTGCACTGAGGCGCGCGCTCGCAACAGTCGATCTTGCGAGCAGCCACACTGGAGCACGGGTGGTGTGCGCAGTTCCAGTGCATACAGGAGGATCAGGTTGTCGTTGGCCGCGAGATACTATCTCAGATAGCGACCTTCGCGAGGTGGATAGAAGGTTCGCTGCAGCTGTTGAAAATTCGCCAGCGACTGGATGTGCACACCCCGCCCCGCCACAGACTCAATGTAGTTCAAGGCGTGCGTCGAACTCACCTTTTTGCTCTTAAGACTCTTGAGTTCTTCCCACACAACACGGGGTATGTAGATCGCCATGGGCTGGCTGACGAGATTTTTGAGGATCTGTAGATGGTCTGGACGCAGGAGCGCGCTGGTATCGAATACCAGTTTGACATCGAGAGACTCCATTGTTTTCCAGGGGACAACGGACTGCTCTAAGTCTGATCACAACCGCAGCGTTGGAAATTCAGACGATTAAAGAGTCGAACAGTTTTGATCAAGAATTACGAAATTTCTAAACGATTTATCGTTCGAATTCGTCAAACTAACCCCAACTGGATACGACCAATAGGCGCACTCCACGGAAAGCCGGCCAGTAGCTGAATTAACTGGTTGCGTCCACGCATAGCATTTGATTTTAACACTGGCAAAAGCGAGCAGCTACTATAGTACTTTTTTTCATTTTAATCCTTCGTGTTTATGCTGCGAAAAGCGAAGGTCTTTGCCGTCCGATTTTCGTTTCATTTCTGTTTCGAAATCTGTTTGCGTTTAATTTATTCGCTTTTAAATCTGTTTGTTTTGACCATTAAGTATTTTAATAAAGAACTATGGATTCTTCCTCTTTTCTGACGTTTTCTTCAATCGACGACTTCATGGAAAAGTTGTATAACTCTGCATCGGATAACGACTCATTCCATTCTGCACGGAGCGTGTCGGATGACAGATCTTTCCATTCTGCAATGGACGTCGATGATTCTCCGATGGCAGACCGATCGAAATTATCGTGCAGTGGCGACAATGAAGGATCGTCGTCGTACAGTGACGAAGAAGCGCGCCACACCGAGGAGTCGAATTCTCTGGATCCGTCTGAGGCGTCCTCCAGTTTCGACATGGCGGGTAGTGATACAGTATCCATCCAGTTGTCCATGCCGTCGCTCAATATTTCCTTGGAGGACAGCGATTTGAGTGCGGAGTACACGGACAGAGAGACTTCCCGCGGCGACCGTACCCTGGACAAGAGTTCTTCGATTTCGATTACCCTACTGCTGGCCCGTCTCACAGTGAGGCTACAAATGAGGCGGCATCGTTCTGCCTTAGCGCAGTTCAAGGAGAAGAGATGGAAGCCAAGGATGACACGTCGGTCGGATCCACATTGAACAGCGCGAGCGGAACGAAATCGTTGACGCAGGAAGTGGCGGTCATGGCCATGACGGCCGCTATGGCGGATCCTCAGCCGTCGGGTGAAGAAGTCGTGACGGTTCGTGCCGGAGGCCATATTACTGCGCCTACGCCAGTACAGACACGTAAACGCCGAACCAAGAAGGCTAACAGTGACGCTGATTCGTCCTCGGCATATCCGAAACCGCCGCGTAATCATCGCGCTCGCCGGAATACCGGTAACCAGCCGGCCAAAAGATATGAGAAAAGTTGGTGTTTTTTCTTGGGAATTCTTGAATTGTTCTACAACGGAGACGTGTAGCTTTTTCTGGCCAAAATTCTTTTAGGACAGATCGTTCATTTCCTAGCGAAGCCGGAGAAAAGCCATCCGAAGTACTATTATTCCGGCCAAATCGTCTATCAAACACGGGACAAGAGAGGCGCTTTGGGCTATAAAGTCCGGTACGCGTATCCTTCCTCACTGGAGACAGGCAGCTAGTAAGCACTTTCATACTGCGTTCTCTGCTGCATCTGTAACTCAAACGCAAATGTGCGAAAATCGCTTGTGACTTAAATTTCCGTATTTATCGTGGTCTCAAAAAGGTTTTCTATCACTGTAGGCGCTTTTACAAGGAAGTCGACGTCATTTGTCCGGCTGCCTTAATTGCGGACGGAGAGCGTGCGCGGGAGTTGGTGAGCGCACCAACAAACGCTACCACACCGCGGTGAATCCAGTGAATGGGCGGAAGAATGCGGATGGCCGCCGCACAAGTGCAAGAGTGAAGCGATCGTAGTTTGTTCCAGCCGAGATGTTGTCATCTTGACGGTATTATTTTGCTTTCATGCAAGTACTTACTATAGTGTGAGGAGGACTGGTAACCAACCGTTTGACGTCATCACTCTCGCATACACGGGAGGGCGGCTGCTATGGTAACAGATGCGCGGTTTTCACGGTTTTGCCGTCAGCCGATTTCTCTTCTCTATTTTAGCCCCTGAAATAAAAACAGCGGTTCCCAGTCCTTAGCCCCCCGTTGCACAGCAGTTCCCAGTCCTTCTAGCTATAGTAAGTTCCTGTTTCATGTTATAAACGCATAGTTGCGCTTATTTTATTTTATAATATTTGCAAACAGTTTCTTCGTTGATTTAGTATTGAGATTTACAGTAGCTTTCCGCGATCTGTGCCAGGTATTTCAGATATACGTTTCTTTTCAATTGTTATCTGTACGGAGTTTTTGATGTTCGCGTAGTACTGCGGAATCTGTGGCTTTGTTCTTTCTGCGTCTGCAGTTGCACATCTGCTTGAAAGTCAATCATCTTTTTTAGTTAGTTTAGATCGTCAGTTGTACGATCAGAAAAGGTCAGAATGGTTTCTGTCATTTAGCAGTGCTACTGTTGTTGTTGCGAATGTGAACAAAATGTGTGATGGATCTGTGAGATAGGGGTACCAAGACAGCACATGTTTAATCTTAAGCGCTTAAAAATCCCAAATCCATCTTTGTCCTCAAATGGCTTAAAGTGCCTTTAAAATGTACGAGTATAGCAGACGAAAGGGCGTTAACTGGCGAAACCGTGACATAAACTAATGACGGGCGAGTTCCATCGTTTGCAGACAATGTCAGTACTCTGTAAATCAGTTATGACTTGTGATTATTACGATACTGCCTCAGAGATCGTTGTAAGCTTTTACCTTACTTTGAAAAAGAAGCATACCATCGCTTTAAGAAAACCTTGCGCTGGGGTTTAACAGCATAGCTATATTATGCATAAAAAAAGTGTCATGTGCTCTGTAAATTGTGTGGCCGGTGACGATGCCGATGGCCGCGGGCCCACGGTATTACAGGATGCCCATATTCGCGTGTTATGTGGCGTACTATGCGCAGGCTACCGATCGCTTCGGGTGTATGCTTTATCAGTTTAATGTACAGCAACACAATCCAAACAAAACTGTGTAGGTTCCAGGTAGCAAAAAAATTATCACAGCCGTATTTCAACTTGAATGGTCGTAAAGCTCGCAGCGAGAATGCGAGATGCTGCTTATACTCGTAACTCATGTAATCTTTTTTCCCATTCAAAATGCGTGACCGACTGACCGTCAGTTATCAGTAGCCCCGTATTCGTCCCGGGACACGGTCAGGCTCTCCCCTGACACCAGCAATGCCGTGACGTGCTACTTTTGCTTAAAACCAACAAAGCCAGTGTCAGTGCCCAGTCTGGTGAAAATGCGGCGGTATACACTGCGGGAATCTTACTTTTGTGCTTATCTTAGAAATTAATAAAAAATGTTTAACTGCTTATGCATAATGCTTAGGCTTTATTGCATCTAAATCTGAAAAAAAGTAAATTAGTTGCACCATCACCTTGACGTGACTTATCTCTCACGCGCCAAACGCACACCCAGAAACTATGCAGCTGACAAATGCCAAACCACTCATAACATAGGGTACACAGTACTAATTAATGTTACTGGTAGTGGTACTGGTAGTGGTAGTATATTATGGTACTGTTACTGTTAATGGTAGCGAAAATGGTACTGTTACTGGTAGTGGTACTGGTTGTTGTAGTGGTACCATGTCACGGTACTGGCACTGGTAGTGGTAGCGATTAGTGTGCTACTGCCGCCGGTAGTACTCGTAGTGTTGCCGGAAAAAATAAGGCTATAGTTATAGCCTTTTTGTTAATATAGAGCGTCAAAGCCCGTTGCAGCTATGCGATTTCTTCGGCTGCTGAATACAAGCTGCAGCCGACACACGATAGGGTGCTGTGGCACAGTGGCAGTTATGGAATTACCTAACAATTTGTTGTTCCACCTGATGACGGACTGGTGTTTTGCCGAGTGGCTGAACAAAACTGTCGGAATGGTTTACCACAAGTCCATTGCTTGCCTCAGTCGGCTGGCATCTGCCAATTTCCTTCAAAGAATATAGAATTTCCTTCAAAGTTTATAGAATACAAAAAATTAAAACAAATCGTCTAAAGGTTCAAATTTTCTTAGATAATTTTTAAAAAAACATTTCTGGAGTCGAAAGATGTTTGGAAAACAAAAATTGTGAAAATCTCCATTTTTGAATAAAAACTCCAGTTGTTTGATAAAGTGAGTTGAGGTATGTCGCGTTATTTGTTTCCGGTAGAAGTGATATCTCTTGTTGTTCTGATTGTTTCACAACAAAAAACATTCTACCAAAAGTGTTGGGAAAAAAAGGACGATAACTGACCCGACTCATTTAATTCTTGTGAAATCCGCCAGCAGATTTTTGAAAATTAATTTCAAACAAGCGCTTTCACACAAACGCAGACTGTTATTGTTCAGACTTGTTTCTGGACGATCAATCTTTAACTGTTTCCAGTACGTTTTCAATTTTAGACCATTTTGGTGCAGCCCATTAGGCAGCAAAGACGTGTTTCTAAATTATTTTTTTTTAAACTCAGTTATTGTAAAAGTCAGTATCTGTTTTGAAAAGTCACGAAGTCATCTGAGTGCGTGGCTACGTAATATCATAATTATAATTAACGGCACTTCGAAAAAACAGCTTTTCACAATGTCCTTATTCAAAACAATAGCGCCTTCACACCATGAACCAAAGGACTCCAAAGGGAAAATGATTTTGTCCAAAATAGAACGAGTTGTCCTTTCTTTTCTGTAAAAAGTCAGCGAATTCCTGGAAAATTTTGTTAGATTGTGGAATCCAAAAAGTGTTACAGTACTGTAGCCGCGCGATGAGTTTGCACCACAGAGTCTGGTATACGGAAATCGTCGCACACGCTGCAGCACGTCCTACGTAACGTATGCGCTGTCCGACCGGGGGCAGGCAGCGCGCGGATCTAAAAGTGGTGCAAACTTATCGCGCGGCTACAGTACGCACTTCGAGGCGTCAATCAAATTTTATGCTCGTGATAAAGCATGCAGCATTTCGCGGCACTCGATGCAGACTCAGTACACCCGAAAACCGGCACAAGCATGCAGTTGCAACGCAAATTGAAAGAGAATTGTCTTGCTTACAGCATGTTCTTGATGTGACCTTTCGCTGGGTTTGAAGGGTTGGCTGGCATCATATCTGCATCAGATACTGCATCACCATATTCCATAAACATCCGGCAGCTTAAAATGTTCAAAAAGTAAATCAGATGCTTTAAGGGAAGTGCCGGGACATGGTACCAAATTCCTGTAATTTGTAATGAAAACGTTCACTTT